>NW_008609649.1:1811-11494 GCF_000691845.1 Merops nubicus
GGAGTATTGGTTACACTATGGGTAATGCCCTACAGATGTGGGTAGAATGAAGGGGGCCAGGAGGAGAAAAATAGAAATGACGGAGCAGAGCACATAGACACAAAACCATTAACAATTACATAACTTGGACTTATTTTAATTTAACATCTTTATTTAAAGCAAACGTTTCCTTGGTTAAGAATTCAATGGGGATTTTTATAATCTCCGCTGAGCTGCACTTCTATATTAAAATAACTCAGAAAAATTAAATCAATTAAAACAATTAAGGTTTCCAGTAAATCTTTTAGTTAGAAAGTCTTCTAACTGCATAAAGGATGGACAGAACACAAACTTTATCTTTGGACAATAGCCTTATCTATATGTTCCAAAGTCCTGTACCTCAGTCAGGATCCATTACTTTGAGCCATTACCAAAGGAGCAAGCACTTGCACTTTTATTTTCCCAGTTGTGATACTGTGCAGAAAAACTTTGCCCAAGTTACACTGAGCACAGCATAAGCAACAAATGTAGCGAGAATATTTTCTATTTCTTCAGTCTGTTTTAGTGGAAGTTGAAAAGGCAGAATACTTTCTTTCCAAACTCCAACAAATCTAAGGAAAGAAGATACATGCTCATTCTGAGTCTTTTTGGTGATGTTTGTGTAGATGGGCTCCGAAGCAGCAGGCAGTTGTACAGCAGCGTTTTTAGAAACGTTTTTGCAGATTGTATTCATCACACTCTGGTGTGGGCAGAAATGTGTCAGGCCCAAGCACTGGCCCACACCAAGAGCTCTTCAAATGTGGGTAACTGAATACTTGGAAAAATTTGTGTCCCTTGTGAAGACAAGGGACAGCTCATGACATTGCTTAATGGTTTATTTGTGAAGGTGGCGTGTTTAAATGCAAAATATGTTTTGATAAACTCACTGGATTTCAAAATGTTGACTTTGGGCATCGTTATTAGATGTTTGCATTCTTTCCGACTGATACCAATTGGTTCTAGTGCTCTTCTAGTAAATAGAGAACAGCTAATGTTCTAACACACTAGAAATCTAAGTGCTGGAAGTGACTAGACCTGTGTGAACCCAAACGACCACTTCAATAACTGTGCATAGAAACGATAGCACCAGCGGTAGCCATGATGGGGGTGTTGCTAGTGTGTGTCCTGGGGGGCGGGTGTGTCAGAGCAAGGCAGCAGTGTATTGTGGAGGTCCAAGCCACCCGGCTCCAGTGGGCTTGGTGGGTGCTCCTTTGCAGGAGAGAACCACTCTAAGAGGGGGAACCAAGAGCAACAGCAGCAAGCTCCCCAGCGCACCCAGGGGTGTAACTACAGGGCTGTGGTGGGAGCAGGGTGGGAATCCAGGCTGGAGCTTGCTGTTGGGGTTCCCCTGGTTGGAGGCTGTGAGCAAAGCAAATCTAGATAACAGAGGGCCACCAAAGAAATACCAAGCGTAGCGTAAGGGCTGCAGCTGCCTGCAAATCGGTGGGTTTGTACCTCACCTGGTGTGACTGGCTCCTGGTCCCTGGGAAATAAGGAAACGTGTAACAACTGTACATGTCATTTACTGGTTATGTTGGGCAGCAAGAGTAGCAATGGGAAACTACATTTAAAATGGGAGGTCTACGCCAAGGTGTTTTACTTGCTGATTAAAAATCATCGGTAGCAGTCTTGATTTAAAACAACCTACTCCTCCGGGTCTGTCTGGCCGAGAAGGTCCCCAGAGCCATCTCGCCCTGCTGCGGGTGTCTCAGGGCATCCAGGTCCCGCACAGCCAGATCCCCGCGGCCACTGCGGCCTGTGTCAGTAGCAGAGTCATTTTGCCTGCGGATGTGCTTTTTACCTTTTCATTTCTTCAGCAATTAAGCGTTCTTGTCCCTGGCTTTGTCCTTGGCAAAGGTCGTATTTGTGGCTACAAAACGTGCACTGAAGCATCCTTCCGCTCTGAAAGGGGCTCTTTGTGCGCAGGGAGGTACTTCGCCCTTTGTAGCAAATTTTCTTTTGAGAAGTGCCAAATTATCTTAGTCAACACTGTTGAAAACGCTCCCGCCCTGCGGCTGAGGCAGGGGCAGAAAAAAAGGGGGGCCGGGGGTAGGGAAGCTGCCCAACAAGGGGGCTTCTTCCCTTTTCACTGCACAAATAGGTCTGCTGCGTTCCCATTGTCGCAATCAAAGGGGTTTCTGTAAAAGGCACTTGTAAGGGGAAGAGATAAGGCATAAATCTCTCCACAGGACATTGGCCGGCCCTCTCTCTGGGTTCCCAAAAGCATCCAGCACTTGCAGACCTTTTCTTAAAGACAGGCAGGCTGGGGGACTCATCCTGCTTCCAGATGCCATCCCTCCAAGCCCAGCAAGGTGGTGGAGGGAGTTTTCCTTGAATTAATTCCTGCTTTCCTCTTACCAGTGTCTTAGGGGTAGAGAGTGCAAACTAGAGATCTTCTGTTCTCCACAGTATCGTAAGTATTCTTCCACTCAGAATAATCCCGTAAACAAGATGTCTGGATGCTTCCCATAGGGAAGCCTGAGGACAGTCTGAGCTACAGTCATGACAGCAAGATGCCCTGTGTCTTCCAGCTCCTCCAGAGCAAATGTTGTCAGCCAGAGGCTTATTTTTTTTCTATAAAATACCAGAGCTTTTATCCAAGAAGCAGGGAACAAGCTGCAGCCATATTTCAATGTGAAAACATTTCCAGTTCAGACAGAAGTTTGCAGAAGTGTGAGGACCTTTTTTTTTTTTTTTCTTGGTAGCCTATTTTTGCAGGGAGCCTTCACTGGCTGTCTGATGCTTTTACATGGTCAGAAGTCTCCATCATGTAGGGTGCAGCGGGAGGCAAGCCCATGGCATGTCCTCCACCCTAGCCCCAGCAGCCTGAGCCTGGGGGTGAGAAAGCCAGCTCTGTCTCTCTCCTGGCTGCTGAGCCCTGAAGCGATGGGCTGGCAGGAAGGTGCTGCAGGAGGTGCCCCTTCAGCTCCTCTGGGATGACCTCTGTTCCCTGCTGCTTCAGCATTCCCTCCTGCTGCCCTCCCCTTCACCTGCAGCCACTCTTGCAGCAGCCAGATTCCAAGGGCAGGTCAGCTGTGCCATGCCATGCAGCACCTCCAGCAAAAGTAGCTGTTGTACGGATATCTTCACATGTGCTGTTCACCCCGACCCCCTTCCCCTCCACAGGGTGGCCCCCCTTGTGCCTCCAGTGGGGGAGATTCTGAGCTGCCCTGAGGTGCTGTGCATGTCACAGGGTCGTCTTGACTTCCCCTGCACCCAGGGTTACAGCTCAGCCACTGCACGTCTGCACCCACACTGGGGATTGGTCCTGGGGTTACAGCAGAGGTCCTGCTGGGAAGTGACTGGCCAAAGGGAAGAGGAGGGTCAGCTGGGGGCTAAGATGCTGGGGAAGTGGAGCTCCCCATTTGGATGTGCCCTAGCTTTCCTCTGATTTTGGACTTGGCCTTGCAGCCCTGCAAGCCTCAGACTCCCTTCTGGTGGGGAAAAACTGGAAATAATTGGTCTATATTGAGGCACTTAAGGTAGCAGGGATTGTCCTGGAGAAGCCTGTGAACAACTGAGTTATGAACGACAAAGAATGGAGCCAGAGAGGAAGGTCTGCCTATCGAGACCCCTTCACCACCCCGTGCTGACGTGTGGGAGTCATTCAGTCCTGCCACTGGGCTGAGGAGGAGAGCTGAGCTTGGCCCCAGGCTGGGGAACTACAGCCAAGCCCCTGGGGCAGGGTCTGCTGGCTGAGTCACCCCAGCTTCACCCAGCTTCACCCCTCCGGGAGGCAGAGATGCAACACCCCTACCTAGATCCCTTCCTGTGCAGGACATGGAGATATTCTCTGGCCAGCTCAGGCGTCTGTTTTGTCAGGTTTTGAAGGGATTCCCAATGGACTCGCATCTGTTTGGTCGACTGCCTTCCCTGCCCCACTGCCTGGAGGGGCGGCAGCATGTGCACCCTGTGTGATGGAGATGGAGTGGGGTGTCCCCTGCACTCCTGCCTGCCCTGTGTGTCCCCCCTGTGCAACCTCTTCTAGCAGAGGATGGGAGGGGATGCTGGCACTGGCCTGGTCCCTCTGGTTTCTTCACTTGCCTTGCTATATTTGTTTTTTTTTTTTTCCTTTTGCAGTTTTGCCTGGGCTGTGGCAGTGAAGGAAGCAGCAGCTGGAGCAGTTGGAGGCTTACGGTGTGCAGGCTAGCAAATGTGGATCATTAGCTGGAATAAGTTAATGGCTGCTGAAGCACGTGGGGTTTAGAGCTGGAACAAGTTAACAGCACCTCAGTCCAATGCATTAAGAGCTTATGTGTTAACAGAAAACATGTGCCCTCTCCAGGAGCATTTGCCAGATAGCACCAGAGGGTATGGATGTGTGGCTGTTCACCTCTCTGGGGGACTTCTCTGTGCAGTCCCTGTGGCGGCCCTGCTCTCAGCTGACCTGGCTGCAGCAGAGGTCTTGGGGGCCACAGTTTTCCTCCTCAGGTGAGGGTGCCTTGCTAACAGCTGGGCTCTCTGCAGCAGGTACCACCTCTCAAGGGTTGGCCTTTGGACCTGTGCACTTGGGCAGAGACCTTGGTGTGAGGACAGCCCTGGTGCTGCTGCTGTCAGTGGTGCTAACCAGGTGCTTGTCCACTGGAAGACCTGTGTGGTTCATCTATGTGGGAGTCAGGTCAGTCACTCCTGGGGGACAGCTGGGGAGGAGAAACCCTCCTGAGAGACTTCTCCAAGCATAGGACATGGGAGGATTGCATCTGTTCCTGGCCTGACCGAGCTACCTGAGAGACCAGAGGCTGGTCGTTTTCTTTGTGTGCAAAATGAGGTGTTTTTTCACAGCTTTTGTCTCCAAAATGAGGTGGTTTTTTACAGCTTTTGTCTCAGTGTTAAAGAGGGAGGAGATATTTATGGTAAAGAAGCACCTGCATGTGACACTGAGGAGGGTAACAGCCAGGCATGGTAAGAGGTGAAAAAGCCACCAGGTTCCTACTTTTTCTCCTTGTGTCACAAGTGACCTGGGGAGTTGGCTGAGGATGCCACAGGCAAGTTACTCTTCCGCATGCCTGTGGGAGAGCCGACTGTGGGCAGAGGGGCCGGGCTGCGCCGGGGGGGCGTGCGGTGGGGAGCAGGGGCAGCCTGGCCAACTGCCCTGCTCTCAGTCTCGCACAAAGTCCGTGCTGCCGTGTCCTCGCTCCCCATGGTGCTGCTGTTTCTCTGTGCCGTGATGCCTTCTGCTCCAGGGCTGGCTCTGCCTCCGGGGCAACCATGTCACCAACCTTGGAAAGAGTTTTGTTTTGAGATTGAAGTTGTTGCAGTTGTGAGACATGAAAACAAATGAAACATGAGGAAGCCTTTGATGCTGCCTCCTGCAGCTCCCTCCTCAAGATGGCTGGCATGAAGCTAGTCAGAAAACAGAGTGATTCTATATGATCTAAAGTATTTTGATAACTGTGTGAAAATTGTAATCATGAGGGTGTAATAATTATTTGCATAGCCCACAGTTTACTGCAGGCTCCTGCTGCTCTGTCATAAACAGTATCTGCCCACACAAACATGATAACTAAGGACTTTGTTCCATGAGCAGAGCTCTCTTAAACCCTAAAGGAAGATACTCTTGTCTTCAAAAACAAACAAACAACAAAACCCAGCATTTCAAGTGCATGTTGATCCTGAGGTGGACCAGTGAGTAGAGCAGTTAGGAGATCGCGCTCCTGTTCATTACTTGTGCCACTGCACCTTTGCAGATGTGAGTGTACCCCAGGGCAGAAGAAGAAGGAGGCAGCTGGAGGTGTCCACTGCCTTAAATTACTTCTGGCAGGCCTTCCAGAACTCACCTGCCAAAACCCTGAGTGGTGGCTCCTGCTAGACCATCTGCCTCTAAGTCTGAAGATGTTGTGTCTGATCATTGGGATTGTGGCTCAGGAGACCTTACAGACAGCAGCAGGGACTGAGTGGCATTGTCACCTTCTTGTGGGTACCCACCCAGCTCTCGACACCTCTAGAAGCATGCTGTGTTTTGGCACAGTTCTGGGAAATACATTAAGCGGGGGATGAGCTGATGGGTAGCAGAGGTCACTTGCCTAATGTTCATCTAGTGGATTTTCCATCTGGCTGAAAGACTGTGCTGGTAGATGGATTGTGTGCTGGTGGATAAGTTTTGGGCCGGGAGGATCAAACTGCAGCCCTCTGGAGGCTAAGGCAGTCTCTGCCAGCTGGGCTAAAAAAGCCCTTTCCTTGAGCAGTGTCCCTGGTGGGATCATCAAGGGGAGAGAGTGCACAGCACTATGGCAGGTAGGCAGGATGGCATGCTGCATTTATTCTTGTTGGTTACTCAGCTGTTCTATCTTCCTTTATTTAAAAAAAAAACAAAACCTTGACAGCGTTGCTTATTAGCACTGGAAAAACTTGCCCTTTCTCCCACTCCCACCAGCAAAAACTGTCCTGAGGCTTTCTGCAAACTACAGGTGCAGAGCTGGCTGCAGACAGGCTGGGCTTCCTTCTGAAGCAGCCACCCAGCCTCCCTCTGCTTCCATCGCTTTATAAGAAAACCATGCTCTGGAGCTGTTCTTGCCCGGTTTCAGTCCAAAGATAAATTTGGTTCTAAACTTTCTCCAGATCTTTGCAGCTCATTTGTGTGAATATGGAAGGAAAAGTTTTATGGAGGGAAAAAAAAAAAAAAAGAGTTCTGATTTCCATTTTCTACTTGGCTAATTCATGAATGGGCAAGTTTGCAACAAACTGCAGGACAGATTTTAAAATCATGTTGGAGAGAGCTTTGGGGAAAAAGTAGGAAGGTTCTTGTGTAGACTCAGCTTTATTCAGGAAAAGATCAATAGTTCTTCTGGTGGGCTCTTTTTTCAGTACAGCCTGGTAAAACTGTTCAAAGGAAGCCTAACACAAGCAGTAATGATTAAGCAACAAAGACCCCCCGTTCCTTATAATTATAGCCCAGTGAGGTACCAGCTTTTAGCAAACACGGCGTTTTCTTCGCTGCAGTGATAACAAGCCCAGAGCACAGCCTGAACGTTCGTTGCCTCTGATCTGACTGCCATGTCCGGAGGTTTCTTCAGTTCAAGCTGAATGAGTTTATGGGCTTGCTAATTGGCTCAGGATAGGTGTGGGTAGAAGCTGCATCCTCTGAGCTTGTCCTGTGTTGGAGAGTCATTTGCTCCACACTGCTGATGCACAGGCTCCAGTCTGCTTCAACATCTTCCCAAGTGTACTTGGCTTGGGTTTAACCCCGTGATGAAGAGCAGCTCTGCACAAGTACCTGTGGTTTTGGTGGCTTCAAAGCGATGTCCCTGGTTGCCAAAGGGCTGTACAGCACAGAGACTACTCTGTTCATGTTTTCAGGTCTTAAGCTGCTGTAGGAACTGAGATGTCTTGTCCATTTTTATGGAAGAGCTGCAGCATGTGAATGTCTTAAACCTTCTTAACTCAGGTTTAATTCAGCATCTTAGAGAATTTTATAACAAAATTTCAGTTTTCAAGACCAGAAAAAAACATTAGATCCTTCAATTTCTTCTCTAATGCAGGTGCAGCACATATGTGTTGAGCCCAGTGACATGGGTTTAATTGTCTCCACAAGAGATATTGCCACTTCCCTTGTTAGCTTGTTCCTGTGGTTAATCACCTACTGCATTAAAAGCACGATCCTTATTCCTCTGTTGAATCTGTCTGGCTTTGACTTAGACACGTTGTTCTGGATTAGAGAGTCTCTGGTGCCTGATGGATTATTGCCTTAAAGAACTGGGTAATAAAGTGATTGCTTTCTCTTTTTTAACATAGCAAACAAATTGAATTGTACAAGTCTTTCACTGGAAGAATCTTCCCTTCCCTTGAAATGGCTTTGTGGATGCTCTCTTTGCCATCTTCAGATTTCCAAGCAATTTTAATAGAGGTGTATAGCCTACAAATGGGAAAATATCAGCCCTTTAGTCTCTAGAGAAGTGATTCATGGCCTTTCTCCATGCATTTTCCATATACCCTGTCACCTGTGTTATGTACAAAGTAGGCATAATACTGGGGTGAATTGCTGATAAGTTTCTTTCCCTTCCAAACATCTTGGCTAAGCTTGTGCCCCAAGGTATTTAGGTGGTCCGTCCTATGTGTGGGATAGCCTGGCAGGGCTCCTGGGCTGGCAGGGAGGCCAGTGAGATTCTGTTTATAGCCTTCAGTCTAAATGTGGTGTTCACAAATGGAAAGTGCCTGCCTTTTCCTGAGTGCTGCTCCAGAGATTCTCTCAGGTTCCTGCCCTGGAAATCAATGTTCTCAGCCAGGCAGGACATCCCAAGTGTGTGCACAAGGAGCTGTGGAAATTACCCCTTTGGATTTTTCCTTTGATTGATGCTGGCTGTCACATGAGAAGGCTGGAGCTTGGCTGTGAGGTGCTAGTGGCTTCCCAGCCCTATGCTCTCTGCTTCTGTGTTGTAGTGACAACCAGCTCTGTGGTGTTTTGCAACTTTTCTCCTGTGCTCCGTAGAGAGCGAGGGAGTAGAGTTTTCACTCTGGACAGCTCTTCTCTTCCCTTAGCTGATGAGCTCCAGGCTTGATGGCTTAATCCAGCTGTTCCCTAGGCAGGGCAGAGGAGAGGGTGGATATCATATGGCAGGAGTGCAACTCTCGAGGGCAGTTGCCTGTGTGGCTGACAGGAGCCCTTGGGTGACACAAAGACAACACATCTGCCCATCAGGATCGTGGTGCCATGGGTGCTCTGAACCAGAGGGAGCACTGAGCCTCAATAGGACCTCACTAAATTAATGGATCAGCTGGGGCAGGGCACTAAGCAAGACCTTGCTCTGATGCAGCATTTTCTGATGGGGGAACAAATTTTAACCCTGTGAAGCCTCAGAGCAATGCAGATGTTAACAGGAGGGAAGGGTTGGGTGATATGGTGTAGTGACTGTTGCTGAAGGACACTGGACACACACTAGGTCTTTGTGCCTCCAGAGGATCTGGGAGCCGAGAGAGCTTTCCTCGCTCTGCAGCCCTCTCTCAGCCAGTTCCTAGGGGCAGTTTTACATTTTCCTTGTGGGAACAGTACTCTAAATTTCTTGAGCTTGTTTGGGCGTAAAATCTGAATTAGGTGTCAAGTCTAAGTTTGGAGACTTGGAATCTGTTCCTGGCTTGCTCGCCCTGATGTCCTTGGGTGAGCTCGGATCTTGTAGCTAGAGGAGACCTGGCTTTCCATGTGTATTGAATTGGGTTGTCTGTGAAAGGAGCTTCTGAGCTTCCCCAGCTGCGCTGAGCTCGTTGCAGACGCGTCGGGAGCGGCAGCCTGGCCGGGGTGCACAGCGCTGCCACGGCTCCCAGCGTGTGGCTGGCACCGGGCACGCCAGGTTTGCCTGCTCGAGTCCCATTGCTGCTTCTGCCCTGCCTGGGCTCCTCCTTCCTCCCTGACGGGGAGTCCCTGGGTGCAAGAGGAGACAGGCTGGGGCAGACCTGGGCGTCCTCCCCACGGGTCCTTCCCAAAACCATTGTGGTTTCGGACCGGGGCGGAGGGAGCTGAGAGGAGAAGGTGCAGACAGAGGGGTCTGTCTGCGCCCGTGTTTGCTGCCAGCAGTGCCCCGGGAGCCCTCCCATCCAGAGAGAGGGGTGAGCCAGAAGTGTTCTTGCCAGGCAGAGAGGCTCCCTCCTCCCCACAGCCCTCTCTTCTCCAGGCCCATCTGGTGAAGTCTGTCACCGGCCCTTCCCCGCACCCAGCCGGCTCTGGGCAGCAGCCA
>NW_008609649.1:11508-11757 GCF_000691845.1 Merops nubicus
CGGTTCGGGCGAGCAGCCAAGGGACCAACAGCCTCCCTGCTGCTCTTTTCCCTCCCCCGGGGACGAGAAGGGGTCGTGGGCTTTGATGTGCAGGCACAGGGCTGGGGACAGGCTGTGTGCACTCATGAGAGCCTGGCCCGGCTCCAGCTGCCTTTGAAGTGCTCCAGTGATCAGGATGAAAGGGAGGGGAGTCCTTCCCCAAACCATCTGGCTCTAATTGCAGGTAGAAATGCCTCTCTGCGCCCCCCC
>NW_008609649.1:11888-12141 GCF_000691845.1 Merops nubicus
TGTGGGGGGGCTGGCAGAGGTGCCGGGGGTCAGGCCCCCTCGCTCCCAGCCTCGAGTGGCAGGGCCCCGCAGATCTTCCCGGGCCGGCCCGTGCTGCGGGGGGGCTTTCCCAGTTGTTCCCATCTCCGGTTTCTGGGCGCGCTGGAGCCTGCTGGCCCTTTGACTCGCGCCCTTTCACGGCCTTGCGAGCCGGGCGCAGGGCCGAGGAACATGGGAACCGGTCGCGATCCCACTGGCTGGGCCGGGCTCTCCT
>NW_008609650.1:0-343 GCF_000691845.1 Merops nubicus
CGCTATCTTCATCGAAATAATACAATAGGGCGGACCGGGGAATTTATTACTACTAACAAGAAACAGCTTTCTTCTGCGAGTTGTTTATAAATCATCGCGTTTAACGTGAGCGCTGGAAAGGCTCCTTGCCTGGAAATGTTCCTCTGCGCGGGGGTGTGGAGGAGCGGGGGGATGGGCTCCTGCGCCACATAAACATACACACAGGAGCAGCATAAACAGGATATCCAGTGCCCCGAGACAAGGGGCGCAGCAGGAGTTACCTCGTTTCGTTAGTTTAGCGGCGTATCAAGAGCTCCTTCTGCCGGGGGTGGGGACGGAGGGAGGGAATGAAGGAGGGAGGAGG
>NW_008609650.1:414-661 GCF_000691845.1 Merops nubicus
TAGATTCTTCCTAAAGGAATTTTTTCCCCCCTTTCTTCGAGGTGCAGGCGAAAGTGAGAACAATATTGCCTGTTCTGTGAGTGTCGCGGGGAGGGAAGTCAGCGCCTCTGGAGGGAAGCTCTGCCTTTTGTTTCCCGCGTGGAAACAACGGGGCACACAGGAATTTTATAACTCGATCCTCATTTTCTCCTCTCTCTCCTCCCAATTAGGTGTAGACCAGTGAGCTGAAACAAAACAACAGGGCAAG
>NW_008609651.1:0-6821 GCF_000691845.1 Merops nubicus
TAGTAATAAGGAAAAGCAATAGCTCATACAGTACCACTAATATCTTCACCCCCATGGACACATATGTGAAATTTTTGTATAACAGTAAATAATATTTAATAAAGCTGCATTTTTTTGCAGCTTCTTTAATATGTGAAGAAAGCCAAAATAAAAATATTTTAATAAAAAAAAAGGTAAGAAGAAAAAAAAGTAGTGTTATAGTACTTCCTGCAGTTCTGCAAATGTTTTGACGTATTTCTTTTTTATAAGGTGAGGGAGTGGGAGGGATGAAACAGTATTTTTATCCTGGCAAACTTTACTACAAAGATGTTTTTACTAGTCTTTTAAAAGCTTGTTTATGGCACAGAATTTTTGCCCTTTTAGTACAGTTACTATTTTATGGAGAGTATCTTGGAATCAGCATTTAATCTTTAAGAGATGCCTTTTAGCATAATAGTAGTGAATATTTACTGTAAGTATCACAGTTAATAATGTTTACTTCATAGAGTTTTGTGTATATATTTATATGCTTTTACCAAAAAAAGCTGAATTATCGGGTGTCTAATCTTATAAGTGATTAGGCATCTCCACTCTGTAAATAAAGAATACACCTAAAGTACACTGCTCAGTGGGTCTGGGTATTTTTGTGTCCTTGTGGCTGTTTCTTAGCCTTGCATCACATCCTTCATTGTGGTTTCTGCAGTTCTTAAGAAATTTGCAACAAAAGGGCTATCCACATTTTAAATTTTTGAGTGTCTTTCTGTTCCTCAGTGTCCATTTGAAAAAACTTGCAGAACCATGGGTTCCTTTCTGGAAAATTTCCATGTTGTGATGAAAGGAAGAGGGCATTTTCCTTCACTTCTCTCTTTTCAGCATTCCTGGGCATTGAGACCTTCATGTTCTAGGGGTGTGTTTACATTCGGATGCCATGGCAGTGATCTGACAAGGATGTTAATCTACTCCACTTAACCAACCAGATTTGAGATGGGACACAGGATATTGAGGCCTGAGTAACTCAGTGTTTTAGTGATACTGTGAACAGTCAAATCTGTTCTGAAAGGAAATCTTTGTTTTATGCTGTATGGGAACCTTGAATAATGAACAACTGCCATCAGCCAACACAGGGGGCCACCTGAGGGTTTGAGCAGTGTTCCTGTCCCAGTAGTCCTTATCAGAACTGAAATTGTGACTAGTGCTGTTACAAAGAATATAAAAGTACTAATTTGACAGCATTCTGTATTGCAGTGGTGGAAATAAGTTCAGAGGTCTTTGATTATCGAGCATTTTCACTTTTCAGCATAGTAGCCATGGTGTTCTGGTATCCCAGAACTAAAACAATCAGTGTCTTGCTTGTTTAATGGCATTCTAGCTAGTAATAGCATGACTTTGAACAGGAAAAGAGCCTTTTATACTTGTCACAGTAATACCCTGATTTTTATTCCCTCCAGCATACCAGCTGTGTCTTTTTCAGAGCAGTGTAGTGTGAGGAAGGAAAATTAATTCTGTGTAGATAGAAGCAGAGGCACATTGACCAGCTGTGTGGAGAGGACACCTGTATGAAGGAGCTTTAAAGTGAAGATAGAAGATATTCACGACTCCAGTTGTGAACAGGCAGAGTAAGTAAATGCAGCTAGTTGATACACTGCTGCTACTGTATGAATGTAAACAGTGAGTTCAGAGGATTTGGGTGTGTCTGTTTTTTAAAAACAAAAAAAAATGGTTATGGGAACTAGACAGTATGGTTAAGGCAGTTGAATTCTTCCTTTAGGTATTTTCAGATACAAACAATGCAGAAACAGGAGCTGTTTTTGTATAGTATGCCCCATGAAGCCCAGTTTGGTACGGCACAAACAAGGTGCAGCAGATTACAGCTTGTGAGAAACACAAATCAGTACAAGATTTCAGAATTTGCTCCTTGTCCTCACAAATAAGATCATCTATGCTGTGGTGTGGTATGTTATACTGAATTAACTTTTAATGTTAAAATTCTGCCTCTAGATGTAGCAAAAACTGAAGTACACTGCCTTCTTTTCCTTAGTGCCCACCCACAAAATGAATTCCTATGAGCATTGAAGATCAATTCTGCCTGCTATCTTACTTAGCTTTTTTTTTAAATTACCTGATTCTGAGAATCAATCAAGAGAAGAATGAATGAACTTTCTAATCTGAACTCCAATTTTGCTCATGTATTTTCTGTATACATAAAAGGAAAACTGAGTTTCAGGCTTGATGAAAAGCTGAAAGAGACAATGAAAATCTTTTCTTCTAAATCCAGTGGTCCTGCACCAGGTTCTTTTGATCTAAAATGCTTAGGTTACAGCAGGGAGAACAGAAGAAAATGGAAAATTGCATAAAAGACACCAGGAGCATTCTTAGGCTCCTTACATTGAAACCCATTTGCTGCCCTGTCCTTTCCTGTCATTGGCCTCTATAGAAGACTGGGATAAATGTTTGTCAATTCTAAAAATAGTTCAGGGTTTGATTTTTTTTTCTGTTTCCAAGTAATAAAATGCATCTGTTTGTCACTTGTCACATGTGTTTTTCCTCCCCAGATGCCTGCTGTCCCTTTTCACTTGGAAGCTATAGCTGTGGTAAACTAATGGGCTTCATTTTTCTTTTTAAAAAAAGCAGAAAATACTGATGGTTTAATGATTGTGAAGGATTCATTAATTAGACAGTGTAGTGCCTTGGTAGTAGTTGGAACATTCTGGAGCACAGAAGAGGGTGTGGGCCAAATGTGCTACAGACCAGCGCGTGAGACGCAGTGCACGCAGGTCAGAGCTGGAGGTGCATTGGGGGAGTGTGTCTTGAAGGCATTGCACGAAACCTTTGGTAGCCCAGCCAGCCAGGAGACATGAGCCCTTTGCTCTGAATGTATTCAGTGTAAGCTGAGTGCAGGTACGAAGTTAAACAGTGCAACCCAGTTAAAAGGGGAAGGGGAAGCTGCAGATCACAGACACAGCAGTTATTTGGGCATATTAAGCCCGCTTCTTGACAGGGGGTGGGTTTTCTATGATGATTATTAAACAAGAAGCAAACAGTTCACAGTATTTATGTTGTTAGTGGCGAAAGAGAAGCACTACAGACAGAAGCATTACTTTCCCCCTCCTGGTCTGGTTGTTTTCTGGTTTGGTTTTCTGTAAGAGCAGGATTTGCCCTGAAAAACAAACAAACAAACACCACCAAACACAAAAGTCACACACTGTGGTTTGGTAGCTAATGCTGACGTGGTCCAGTGCAGACATCTTACTGGTGCTTAAACTGAGTGTTGTTTCTCCTCAGTGATTCCTTAGGACTGTGTGAAAGGAGAGACTGTGCAGCCTAAGTGTGCAGTGACTGGTGGTAACTGGGAAATGGCAGGCTTCCTTACAACAACATTGGTAAAGAAATAAATGTGATTTAAAACAAAATACCTCTTATTTCTCCTTGTAACTCCAGCATGAAACATGGGAAAATGTGGCAGAGGAGCTTATGTCCTTTAAAAGAAAGTTACACATAGAAAGCTGAAGAAGTAAAAAATTTCAATTAAAAAAAAAAAAAGTGAAGTGAAATTAAACCTCTGGCTTTATTTCCAGTGAGTGCAGAAGTTCAGGCTGGGAAACTGGGTTAGGTGGGGAGAGGCTGGTCAATACTTATAGTGCCTTTGATCACTAGAGGCAGCAAAAATGTCCCTTGGGCTTCCATGCTGGAAATGATTGTGGTTCTGCTTCTGATCCAGTGCTGTTTGGTGGATCTCGAGCCTCTTGCAGGAAGTGGCATGCTGAAGATGGGCTGGTCCACAATCAACTGCAGGTTAAACTGTGCACTGAAATGTTACCATTTGGGCAATATGTTTTACTTAAAGAATCAAATGACTGTGGCTCTTTCAGAAAATTCTTTCAGAATATTGAGTTGTGTGTGGGGAGTTTGAAAATAAGGCAGCTGAGCACATTGCGTGGGCCAGACATCCTAACACTGATCCCCCATGGAAAAGCTGGGAGCCTGACAGCTCATTACTGTGGGTACAGGTCACAGACAGGGAGAGACAGAGAATATTATTGTTAAATTGCTTAAATAGTGTCATTTTTATGACATAAAGCATTCCGCTTCTGCTGGGTTCCAGAATATTAGGACAGTGCTCCTTCTGGAGACCAGTTAATCATGCTGAGACCTCTTCCAGCAAAGCTGTGTTGCAGGAGATCAGAATTCAAGTGCTATCACTGTTGTGACTGAAAGCCATCCTAAATAGGAATTTGATACAAAATTTCCTCTCTCCACAGAAAATTTTCTGACACAGAGTTGCAGTGTAGAAATCAAGTGTAAAACAGATTGTGCAGCTGGCAGGTAATTAAAGCAATTAAGCTACATGAATCAGCTCTCATTTTAAAAAAAAAATCATCTGGTAAGTGTTTTTCAGTGTAGAGGTGAGCAAATTATCTCCTTGATTTGTTCAGCAAATTAGGAATTTTTTGAATTGATGATTCGTATCTTATCAGCAATATGTTAATGTAAAA
Organism: Merops nubicus; assembly: GCF_000691845.1. Lineage (NCBI taxonomy): Eukaryota > Metazoa > Chordata > Aves > Coraciiformes > Meropidae > Merops > Merops nubicus. Next base: position 4,473 of record NW_008609651.1, read on the forward strand.
TCTTTTACATTAATTGTATATATTTGACTGAGATGATTTCATATTGCATTCACAGTCTGATGGGGTTATTTGGAAAGGTGTGCAGAAGGCTTTTCTCATATGAAGTCTTTCAAGAATAAACTGTACTTCAGTCCTATAGACCTGCTCAAAGTTAGTTTGTTGTGTTGTTTCTGTGGCTATGGCTACAGAACTCCAGTGATGTTTTGGTTTTCTTATCCCATTAACAAAGAATTTCTATATGCAATTCTTGTTGCAAATGAGGTAGTCCAATATGTAGCCTGCCTAGACTGGTAAACAGTCACTTTGCATTTCCATCAGTGTGTGGGCCCCCACAAAATGTGAAAGTCACATCATTTAATTTTTTGCCACCTTTATTTCTTTTCATCCCTCTGAGGCTACAGCCTTTGGAAGAAGGAGCTGCAGTCTGGTCCTGGTACTTAAGGGTTCCTTTAAATGTTTTTTTTTTTTATCAGCTTCTAGGCAGGGAATGGGGAGGTTCTGTCATACAGATCTGTGCAGTATTGCTTCCTGAACAGAGACATGCTTTTGTGTGAAGTGCTGAGATCCCCTAACTTCAGCTGGGTTTGTGGAACCAGACAGCAGTGCCAATGTCTGCCTGAGCTGCTGACCTCACAGGGTTGCCCCAGCAACACCTGGCTCCTGGGCACTGGCAGATGTAGCACCAGTTCCTTCAGGCAGAGCTAGAAGGTCTGTATGTCTCTTGTTAGATCTTTTCTCTAATTTTTTTAAAAGCATTCCTTGTCTGGAAAGCTATTTATGCATCAGAGAATAGGGACTCCAAGGAAATTGTGTGGTTGTCTGAAAAGGGAGGAAAAAAGGGCAGGCACTTAAGTCTCTTCTCCCTTCAGTTAGTGTAGATAGACAGAAACCTGGATCATGATAGAAATAATAGAAATCCATGATCTTGTTGTGCCGTCCTGCAAACTCCACTTGTTATGAGGAGCTGGAGAGCCCTTTAAAGAACCAGAATCCCCACACAGCTCACTGCATAGGCAGGCCTCCCAGCTGCACTGCAGGCAGAGTCAGCTCTTACAGAGGTGGCTTCTTGCTCTGCCTCCAGGTTAATGTGGGGGCAGCAGGAGGTGATCTCCTCACCAGTTCCCACCCCAGGCTGACCAGACCCTGGGTGAAAACCAATCAAGAGGGTCTTTCTTGCCTGGTTGTGGACATCATCCATATGCCAACCCTCATTCAGGTTTAGGCCCAGCACTTACAGGTGCAGCAAACTAACCTGCAAACACTGCACACATCAGTCACCGTATTTCTGTAAAACTCTGGGGCAAAAAATTGCATTTCAAAGAGTTATGGTGTGGAGGGCACCTGTCCTTCTCTCCTTCTCACCTGAAGCCTGAGAGTTAGGACTGTTAAGACAAACAGACCTGTTTGCCTGAACCTTTAACGCAGGCATTGGGTAGTCTTTGAGGCGGAGGAGGATCTCAGCATCCAGCAGCCCTTGCACTCCACAGCCGCCCCTGTTGCCTGACCCTAACAATGACATGAAGGAGCAATTGCCAGGGGCCTCCCACTGAGTACACCTTCCTTCCCAGGGAGGACAGCGTGTTCTCCTCTTCCCTCTCAGTTTATTTTTTAGCTAGGTAACATCTTTCTGAGCTACGACTTTTCTTTCACAGCCTGTTAATGGTGTAGTAAAGGGGAGTGACACTGGCAGCACAATGCACAGTTGTTTCTGGTCTTTGTGCTGCCAAAAGATCACTCCACTGAGAAAAGCATGGTTGGGAGAAGACAATCGGATCTGTGGGAAGAGCAACTCTTTGCACCCTTTTCTGTGGTGAGACCTACATCAGCTCCTCGGCACTTTTACTGCGCAGTGCCCTTCAGTAAGTACTCTCAAGTCCAGGGGGCTGGAAGCTGATTAGGAGTCCAGGTAAAGTGAGTCCGGTGGAACTGGCAGTGCCCGAGGGTTGGGTCTGTGATGCTCCCTGTGAGGTGATCAAAAAAAACACAAGGTAAAGCTGTTCTGTGAGGTTGCAGTGCTCTAGTATCGAAAATCAGCCTAATCCCATTCCCCTTCAGAAAATAAACCTTTTGTGTATGTCAAATGGTTTGTGACCTGAAGGAAAGAATAAGGCTGTTAGTTCTGGCAGCAGCAGGGTTTCTTCCTGTGGGGCTGCTGTCAGGGTCGCTGGAATTGCGCTCCCCTGACTTCTGCGAGGACTTCGAGGCAGTCTGACATTGGCGGGCTCGAGCCCCAGCAGTCAGGACGCTCATTTCGGCACAGTCACGGGGGTTTCTCCCCTGCTCCTCGCCTCGATTTTGTGTCGTTTTACGCGGATGCCCGGGCGGCGAGAGCGCCCAGAGCCGCCCGCT
>NW_008609652.1:0-238 GCF_000691845.1 Merops nubicus
TGTTCTGCTCGTTAAGAGAACAAGATTTAAGCAAGTCCTGCTTGCAGAGGTTTGTAGACATTTCATCTGTTAATGGGTGTACTAGGCAGTATTTCCTTAGAAAGGACCCTCTGATCATCTCTGAATGATTGAGGTAACATCTAAGTATGATCTCATCTGGTGTTTCTCCCAGGATGGCTTTGTGGGGTGGGGGGTTGCCTTCTTTCCTGCTTGCCTTCCATCTGTACTGTTTGTATTA
>NW_008609652.1:291-599 GCF_000691845.1 Merops nubicus
TCTGTGTGGTTTGATGGTTTCCTCTGTTGTGCCTGTGACTGGCTGGGTTATTTTATTCTTCCATCTCCAGGAGACAGATAATAAATCTATATTGATCTTTCTGTTGGTAACCTTGATAGCCTTGTCTTTCCTGATGGGGTATCTATTTGGCAAAACAGTGTCCAAATTCAGGAACTGTCTTGTGAGTGGGGCAGATAGGAGCGGGGCGGGTGGGAGGGATACGGAAGCATAAGGAGGTGGTCATACCACAGAGGAAGTCTGAGACAAGGCAGTTCTGTGCACCTCCTGCAGAATTTGATCAGCAGTTG
>NW_008609653.1:0-2823 GCF_000691845.1 Merops nubicus
CCGCTCACGGGGCTAACGCGTCTCGCCGGGTTCTGAGCTGATGTCTAGCACTGGTGCTGAGCAGCACTGGGCTGTGCACACCGACCAAATTGCTCATTAGCTCCAGCCTCTTAAATGGGTAATTATCCTGAATCCTACAGGCACTGCTTCAGGTGATGCCAAAGTTGAAACCAGGGATAACCACTATTAGGGAGTTGTAGACAAACAAAAGCCAAGTCTAGTAGGTAAGGAAGTAGCCCTATATCCTCTTATAGTTGATCTAATAGGGAAATAGGTCTTCCCAAATTGGTTTGGCAATTTCAGGGCATGTTGCTACCTTCAGTCAGGTGAGGGAACCTGCTGCTTTCTTCATTGCAGAGGGTATGAATAAACTGCTAGCGGGACCCTCTTTTGATTCATAATTCACAGAACTGGATTATGGTGTTCAGAGAGTCTTTGGTAAGAAGTATAGCTGAAGTAAGGAGCCATTTGACACATTTGTCTCATCAGCTGGAAACACACAGATTTCACAACCCTGACCCACCGCAAAATGGACAGAGATTGGGAAGTGTTTCTCTTTGCCAGCTCAGCGCTTATCTTCCTGAAAGAGATGCACAGAGAGACAACATTAGGCTAGGTCAGATTTAGCCCATTGGCCAAGAAGGTTGTGAAACCAGTATCACCTCATTGCTGGTACTACTTGTCAGAATGAACTCCTAATCTTCCTTGAAAAGGAAGTCTCTCCATTTAAGGTTACAAAATGTACAGTCATGATGGTATTACTTGTCATTACATTCATATCCAAGAAAAGTTAATTTTAAAAATATGGCTTGGCTATGCCATTTTATTTGCTGAAAAAATTGAGTTTCCATGTTACTTGGAAAGGAAAAATGACAGCCCTGGATTTTCAACAATTCACATACACATGTGCAAACCAGCTGATTTCTGGGTTGGTTGATTGACCTCTCCACCCTTTTAGGATCCAGACTGACGAGAGAGACACTTTCAATTATTTTTATCCTTACAATAAACATGGAGAATCTAGGAGACACTGTCTTCAGGTATTTCTGAGCATTCTTCTTCTTCTTTCTATATTACTGAGGGATCTGCTTCATTGTCCATTGAAGCCAACAGCAAATTCTCCCTCAGCTAACCCAGTGGTCACAGATGAGCATCGGTCAGGGAGCAGGCCTCTGTTCTGCCATGTTTCAGCCAAAGACACACACACACACAGAGGCAATACCTCTCCCAGAGACCTTATAGTTTAAGATAAAGATAATAGTAGTCTACCATTTCCTGCTGTTCCTAATGAATAGTTTGAGGGTCCATAAGTTTCAAAGACTTCACTAAAAAAAAAAAAAAAAAAAAAAAATTCAGTTTTAACATAACCCTGCCAATGTAAGTTTGTCTGCGACATCCTGAAAGTTTTCTCTCACCCATCTAAAGATTGATATTCCAGCATTAGTTGAGAGACTCCCATTAGCACTCAAATAAACTTTGGAAACAATTTCCTTTTAAATGGATCCACTCAGACAGGCATTTTCCATGTTGCCTCTCCCAGTTCTGGAGCTAAGTGCATTTGAATAGAAATTTATCTCATTAACCTTTGTTTTCTTATTTGGCATCCTGTAGTCTATGTTTGGAAAATGAGAATTGCTGCTACAGATTCACTGCAGGGTCAAATATGATGAAAAAAGTATGTTGAGAGAAAGCCAAAGCCCTCTTAAAACACAGATGTCTTAAATATTAGAGATGTCATCCATGTTTAGCAAACAGGGTAGGGGGCTGGATAGCTGACAAGATTGACAAGGAGTGATCAGCCTTTGGCTCTTAGACCACCAGTCCTAAACAAACAGAGAAAGGGGAGAATTACCAATTACAGGTTTGTATCTTATTATATGAAATATGCTTGCTGACCATCATCCATTTCACAGTGAACAAATCTGCACTTTTTAAAAACCTAGAGCAACATAAGAACTCATTGCTTTAGCACAGATACCACCTAGTATAAAGCTTTTTTTCCTTCCAGCAGAAGATCCTTTAGATTAGGATTGGGGGAGAAGAATACATTGTTCTGAGGCTGCACTTCTTTTACTCCTAAAGAGTACAGGCCTTGGGAATGTAAAGAGAGCACCCAGTAGCAGCAAGAAATTTAGAAAATAAAAAGTCAGCCAAATCCTGTTTATGGAATCTTATGGCGATTAGACTTGGGAACATCACTGACCTTTAGATATTCTGTGGTGAGAAGGGAGTGTGCTATTTACAGTAAGTGTTTGGAAGGCTCTCACAGCTTCCTTGAGACTAAAAGAAACAAGTATGGCAGTATGGACTGCACTATGATCTTCTTCATCCTTCCTAGTGATTGTTATTTTTTCTTCATGATTGACTTTCTGGTGAAAACTGAACTTAGCAGTATATTATTACATTTAGTGATTTCTTTCCTTTGAATTAAAATTATCTTTAATATAAGAGAGATTTATTTCTGATTTTTTTTTCTCTTCAAAAATGATTTTGTCTTGTTTTAAACAGTAATTTTCCTTACTAAGCACAGCTTTCCACTGCTTATTTTAATTGCCCTGTTTCACTAGCTTATCACTGCTTTAGCAACCCAACGTTTGGCAACCATTGCTCTCCTACACTGATACTATAGTGGTATTGTAATGACAACATGGCCTTATTTTTAAAAGACTGACCCAACTTTCTGTAATACATAAAAATCTTTTTACAGATTACAGTCAGCTTTGGATCAAAAACTTGGATATCAGAAGGATTTCTGAGATCACAAGTCTTTTCCTGGACCTGTCAGACACTCATAGGTGAGTTCATAGAATCATAGAATCATAG
>NW_008609654.1:0-550 GCF_000691845.1 Merops nubicus
GAGGGCATCCCACCGGGCCCCCCTCGTCTGGGAGATGCTCTCTGAGCACCCCTGGGAATGGCACCGGCGAGGGTGACCTACCCAGTCTCCCTCTTTTGGGGGTTGCTTTCTGGGAGCCCAGGGTGGTGTCACCGTGGGGGGACCGGGGCCACCAGCAACCCTGCGTCAGGGCCGACCGTCCAAGGGGCTGGAGGGGGGCTGTTCACCCTGAGGGCAGTGCTTCGACTACTGCGAGAACGAGGGCGTCTGCCAGATGACAGCCAGTGGTGCCAAGCAGTGTCGCTGCCCACCGCAGTTCGAGGGCACCCAGTGCCAGGACAACAAATGCTCCCGGTGCCAGGAGGGCAAGTGCAGCATCAACAAGCAGACCGGAGAAGTCTCTTGCATGTAGGTGCCAAGGACATCAAACTCGAGGGAGGAAGAGGGGATGGTGGACACAAGGACCCCCAAAAAAATACTGTATCCCTGTGGGTAGATTGTTGGGGTTCAGCCAGGGCTGAGAGATGCTGGGTCAGAAACTCAGGACAGCTCAGAAATCAGGAGAGCTCGA
>NW_008609654.1:691-941 GCF_000691845.1 Merops nubicus
TGGGTGCCCCGGGCGGGCGGGGGGTACCCACGTCCTGCTCCTCTCTGCCCGCAGCTGCCCGGACGGCAAGATCGCGCCGAGCTGCCTGACCTGCGACAGCTACTGCCTGCACGGCGGGACCTGCTCCATCAGCGACAAGACGCAGCTGCCCGAGTGCCTGTAAGCAGGGCTGGGGGTGAGGGGGGTACAGGAGGGCTACTCGCCCCCCCAGGCAGGGCGAAGCACGGACTGACAGACCCCGATCTGCGTG
>NW_008609655.1:0-1611 GCF_000691845.1 Merops nubicus
GCAGTCCCTCAGCCTCAGGGTGGGAGGGCCAAAGGAAGAGCCATTAGTCATTTCCTGGACAGATCCAGGCCATACTGTAAATCTCTCCAGTTCTCAGTGGTTTGGGGGCTATTTCTGTTTGAGGATTGTCACATAGATTAAAACCTTGAATCCCAGCCAGCGATGGATGCAGTCCGGACACAGTCCCATGCACGGCCCTGCGGGGCTCAGCCCAGCATCCCATCTGCTCTTGGCAGGGCCATCGCTGGCCTGTCCCTGCCTGGGAGCATGAGCCTGACCCGCCGGGCAGGCAGGGTCCTCCTGGCTTTAACCAGCCCTCGCTGTCAGGGGGCTGGAAGATACAGCAGCCCGTGGTGGTGGCTGCTCACGGCTTTGCTCTGGGCTGGAGCTGCGCCTGCCACCGCTGAAACACACGTCACCCATCCTCCTGCTCCCAACACTTTGGCACAAGGGCTGCATCCTGTTGGCCAAGTACAAGCCAATTCGGAAAACCCCTGGCAGACAGGGTTCTGTTCTCCCAAGGAGCAAGCGACAGGACAAGAGGAAATGGCCTCAAGTTGCCCCAGGGGAGGTTGAGGTTGGCCCTGAGGAACAAACTTCTCCTTTTGAGGGCTGTGGAGGCCTGTGCCAGGCTGCCCAGGGCAGTGGTGGAGTCCCCACCCCTGGAGGGGTTTCCAAGCCGTGGGGATGTGGTGCTGAGGGACATGGTTTAATAATGGACTTAGCAGTGCTGGAGTGACAGTTGGACTTGATGATCTGAAAGGTCTCTTCCAACCAAAATGATTCTGTGATTGTAACTTCAGGATGAGTTTATGGGACCAGAACCAGACCTTTCCATGTAAAACCCAGAGACAGGAAGGGTGCCGAGCTCCCCCAAGGCACACCTGTTTGTCCTGCTTATGTCCAGCCTGGGGAAGGAGCCAGGCAGGCCCGTCAGATGCGCTGGTGCGGGTGTGGAGATGGAGGATCATGGCTGCAGGTGGAGGGCAGGACCTCTAGGGAGACCTGCAGGGACTGGCAGTGGTGAGAAGACAGTTGATTAAAGGAGCGGAGCAGGTTCCAGAAGCTGGGAGAACCCATCCTCTGCCCCAGGGCACTGTGTCCATAACCTCAGTGCTGGCTCTGGTGCATGAGCAGAAGCTCTGGGTGTCCGTGTGCCTGGGATGTGGCAAACCCAGGGCATGCCCATGCCCTGCTGCCAGGATGAAGAAAGTTCCCTTCTGGGCAGCTGGTGGGAGACACTGCAATGGGGGCTGTGCCCACCTGGGGTGCTGGGGAGGATGTGCAGTGGCAGTTGGCTGTTGTAGGGGATGTGGGGATACACTTGTGGAGATCCCTGTGTGGTGTGGGGCTTCTCAGTGGGGTCCCTGACATGGGGGATTCCTACGTAGGGTGGAGGTGGTCCACTGCAAGGCCCTCAACAGATGGATCCCTGGGTGTGTGTGGGGTGTGTTCCCACAGGGTCCTTGCCATGGGGAACCCCGTGGGGGGGTCCCTCTGCAACATTCCTGCAGGGTTGCTTGGGGGGTTTCTGGGTGAGGACCCTGAGATGGGCAGTCAGGGGTGCTGTACAAGGTCCCTGTGGAGGTGGCCTGGGTGAAGTGTGGGGGT
>NW_008609656.1:0-1317 GCF_000691845.1 Merops nubicus
CCAAGGGACTGCGCAGACAGACTGGGAGCAGGAAAAATGGGTAGAGAGCAGTTTTATTTGGACCTGGAAACATGTCAGCCATCTCATACTTTTTCAGTTTAAAAAGTTTTGGGACTCATTCTTGTTTTCACTTTGTCCCTTGCCTGGAACAGAACGGTAGCTGCAGGGTGCTGGCTTCCAGGGCTTGCTGTGAGGCTGGAAACCAAAGGTCACTGAGACATTGCCCTTGCATTTAATACAAGGAAAAGAGGCCAGGCCCGTGTGACATGGATATACCAACTATTTGGGAAAAGTATGAAAGAAATTTGGCTTCACATAGCTGACTTGAGTTTGTTTTTTCCCTCTCCTGTTCAGTTGCAATAAAATTTGGGCAGTATGCTGCCTACAGACGTGTTTCACTGAAGGGAGGGAGGAGCAGCTGGGGTGGGACTCGGGTGTGGTGACAGGTTCCTGTGTCCCCTCAGCTGGAGAAGGAGTACGTGTGCCGCGTGGTGGGCGAGTTCCCAGAGCACGAGGTGGTCTGCGAGGAGCCCATCCTGGTGGTCTCTTACAAAGTGGGAGTGTGCCGCGTGGACCCCAAGGGGAAGCCCTGCAAGACCATCTTCCAGAGGCTGAGCTACAACGGCAGGAGCAGCGTGGTGAAGTGTCTGCCGCGCACCGGCCGCACGCACCAGATCCGGGTCCACCTGCAGTTTTTGGGGCATCCCATCGTCAACGACCCCATCTACAACATGGAGGCCTGGGGCCCCGAGCGGGGCAGGGCCGGCAGGGTGGACAAAACGGACGAGGAGCTCCTGCAGGCGCTGGTGGAGGAGCACCGCTCCAAGCAGAGCCTGGACGTGCTGGGCGTCTCGGAGGAGGACCTGGCCCCCGGCGCTGCAGACGGGGCCTGTGGGGATTCGGGGGGCTGTGCAGGGCCCGCTCAGGCCCTTCCTGTCAGCGACAGCTCTGCCGGGGATGCCAAGGGTCCTGAGGGGAACCACGCAGCAGCCCGTCCACTGAACTCTGATACCAGCCTGGAAACGCTTGAACGAAACAGTGACCTTGGTTTGTGTGAGAATGGGGACGGGCGGAGTGGAGAAAAGTGGGAGGAGAAGGACCCTCTGTGTGAGGAGTGCAGGGTGAGGCGGAGGGACCCGTCCCCCCAGGAGCTGGTGATGTACCTGCACGCCCTGCGCTACCGGGGGCCGGGCTTCGAGTACTGCTCCAGCATGCCAGCCTGGGCCACGGAGGGCTGGCAGGAGTGAGCGGGCACAGCTGGTAACACCCAGCGTTCACACTCTGTGTCGCCGAGCTGGACAGGCTGCCCGAGGCCTG
>NW_008609656.1:1331-4415 GCF_000691845.1 Merops nubicus
GTCCCGAGGCGTGAGGGGGGCTGGGAAGGGCTGGTGGGGCTGCAGAGCTCCCCCGGCTGTCGGCGGGCACTGCGAGAGGGGGGCAGAAGTGGGGATGCCACACCAAATACCTGCCTCCCTTCAGAGGAGCACCAAGGGCCACTCAGCTGGGGCAGCTTTGCCCTTCCCCTCAGCGTGCCCTGGGCCTGCTCTCCATTACCCACCCCGACAGCAAGGTGTGTGCCCTGAGAAGTCACCCACTGCTTTTCCTCCCAGCCTGCCCTGTTCTTGTGTCTCACAGTAAGAGCTGCTGAAAGTCCGTCGGTCTGCTGGATGTCTGTCACACACAGGACTGCTGTAACTGTATTTTATTGTCAAAATGATTTTAAAACTCAAACATGGTCGCTGAGAACACCACAAGGTGAAACCAGGGCACTGTGAAGCTGGTGGGTTTTGTGCTTGCTCTTTGCCAGCGAGGTCGACTTGGCTCTGAAATGGCTCTTTCAGTATCCATTTAAACAATTACTTAATTTAAAGCTCGTAGCTCGATGGACTGGGACTATTGGAGGTAGTTTTGGAGGTCCACAGAGTCTGTCCTTACAAGATTTATAAGGAGATTTAGTAGATTTTTTGCCTTTCTGCTCTGCTGCCTCCCCTGTGATGTAGCTCTTGCCTTCTGAAAAACCTCTGGCTTCTTCTGTGAGAACCTGCCAGTCTCTGACCCTTGTGCCTTGCTGCAAACATCTCTGTACTTGAGCAAACACCCAAAGCAGAGGCCAGCCTGCCAAATTTGGGGTTTTTATTAAACCCTACTGCAGGCAGGTTGTTCTGATCGGCGTGGAGTTGGTTTTAATATTGTTCCAGTGTGACAGTCAGCTTCAAAGAAAACCAAAACCTGGTTTGTGATCCAGAAGACTTTTAAAATACATTTTATATTAATACAATAATTATCACTATGGTTGTTATTTTCATCAGTGTTTATAGGGTCGCCTTTTGGCCTCTGGGAGGGTTATTATAAAATTCTTCTGTCTCAGGTTCTTTTTTTTCCTGTATGTGTCACCAGTGGCAGTGACCAGCTCCTGGACTGCTGAAGACAATCAGAACCTGTACCTGTGAGGGGCTGGGTGGTGTCAGGACTCTGCAGACAGTGGGCTCTCACCCTGTTCCCCCCACACCCATTCTACACAGGGCCCATGCACAGCTTTCCACACCTGTATCTGTATTAAAAATGTCTTTTCTAAAGGTGAAGAAAGGCACCCAGAGGAGCTGGTGCTGTCAGCAAGTGTGGAACAGCCCTGCTGGAGTGTGGTCTTGTGTCTCCTTGTCATGCTGTGCTTGATGGAGCTCTGGCTGTTCCTCAGCCCCCCCAAGATGTTTTTCCCACAGATCTTTTTTACCAGTTTCCTGGTTTCACACAGGTCTCACACTGGAGAGCTGGCTGCCCAGGTGTCTGGGCGGGATGCTGGGCAGTGTGGGTTGCAGCAGTGACTGCCCTCCTCCTTGGCAAGGCTCCTGGAACCACTTGATGATGGTGTCACCAGGACCAGGACCTGTGTGCTAGAACAAAATCAACCAGTGCACACTTCTTTGAACAGCTCCAAGTAGCCAAGTCAATTATTTCTCTCCTGGATCATCAGCTGATGTGTTGAATGTTTCCAAAAAAGTTCAGTCAGGCTGGAGCTTTGATTTTCCACATCCTGGAAGGGATCTCATGAATCTAGTTTAACCACAGATCTCATTTTTTCTTGCTGCTGTGTATGAAGCCCAGATCTAGTATGTAGCTACAGGCAGCTTGTTAACAAAGGAGATGGCAGGTCCTTTGTGTTTGAGAGGTGATGCTAAAAACATCTCGTCCAGATGTTCCATGCCCTGCAATACATGTTTCATGTAACTGTAAATGAAACTTGGGCACCTTGAGTGTACAAATATGGGTGTCTGCCCCTGTTCCCAGTGTTACACACAAGGGAAGGGTCGGAGGTGTAGGGGCAACAGTTTTAAATTAGACTTTGAGATGTGCCAGCTTATATTGTCTGGAGATTTTGGCAGGTTGGAGTTATTTTCTTCTGCCCCCTCTGTAAGAAATAAGTGTCTGAAAGGGATTTTACTGACTGACTTGTGCCAGTAGATGGAGACGAGGCGGCCAAAGGACCTGATGCAGAAGGGGAGCCCAGTGCTGTGTTTTTCCCTTTTCTGGCTGTGTACAATGACTCCAGTTTGCAGCTTTTAATTGTCACTCCTTGCTGGTCAAGGGACCCTGGGGCTTCTGTTTTTAGGATGCTTTGAACAGTAAAGATTTCAGGATGATTTCACAAGGAGCCTCCCACCAATTGCTTCCTATTTAATTTTCCATCACTTCGGAGACAGTGTCCAGTTGATAATGTGCATGAGAAGTTGGCTGTGGCTGGCTTGCTGGTAGGGACAGTTATGTTAGAGATGTCTTCTGATAAATTCCCATCTGATTAAGTCTGAGGTGCAGTAATTATTTTTCTAAAGCAAATCTTGACATAATTTTCAATGAGGTGCTAGGATGGGTTTAGCTGGAGCTCCCTCACCCTGATCTTGCAAATATTTACCCAAAGCTCCTGCTAAGGACCAGGCCCAGCCCAGCAGGACAGCTCGTTGGGACTGCCAGAAGAGGTTCCACAGTGGTTTGTTCCTGGCGGTGTTGGCAGCCCCGCGGCAGGGCAGGTTTTGGAGGGGAAGGGAGGGAAGGCGGCCAGCCCCACGGGCAGGCAGCGATGGGGCAGCTCTGCCAGCCCCACGGGGGTCCGGATGTCCCTGGCTATGGCGCCTCAACCCCTGGTCACTGTCCTGCCACGGAAAGAGCATGCCTCCTGCCCCTGAGAGGTGTCCCCTACCCTGAGGGGGATCCTGCCCCCAAAGGGTGTCCCTGAGAGGTGTCCCCTATCCCCGAGGGGTGTCCTGCCCCCAAAGGGTGTCCCCTGAGGGGTCCCCTACCCACGAAGGGTGTCTCCTGCCCCCAAAGAGTGTCCCCTGAAGGGTGTCTCCTACCTCTGAAGAGTGCCTGGTGTCCTCTGAGGGGTGTCCTCCTCCTGAGGAGTGTTTTCCAGCACTAAGAGATGTCCTCTGAGGGGTGTCCTCTAC
>NW_008609657.1:0-39842 GCF_000691845.1 Merops nubicus
GTGCCAAGTGCTGCTTGCAGGGAACGAGCGTGCTCCTCCAGGCACCTACCCTGCTAGAGCTTGCAACACACCTAAGTGACGTTATTTTTTCCTTCCATCCCTTACTCAGAAAAAAATGACCAAGTAGTTCTCACTTGAAAGTTGCAGCAAATCGGAAAAATTTCTTCAAGTATATGCATGGCCCACAACAGTTTAGTTTCATTTACCATAAAATTAGAAAGTATAATTTTAAAATAATAAAGCTCACAGGGTTTAATAGGCAAAACAAGAGTTTTACTTAAAACATACATCAAGAACGCAAGAGGGCTTTGTTTTTTACCTCGGAGCATCACTTCCAGTGGCCCAAACCGCCTGTAAATGCAGGGATGTAGCTGGCCAGCCACGTGCCGATGGCTGCAGCGAGCCCCGCTGTGGTGGAAGCCAGGCTTCAAAACACCCCCCAGGGCAGCAGCCCGGCTTCGTTTGCAAAGTGCCTTTTCCTCAGGAGGTGGGGAGGTGGCAAGTATATGTGCTGCAGCTCGCTGCTACCCCATGCTCCTGCCAAGTGCAGGCAGGGTTTTGCATTACAGGAAGGTTCATGGAAATGTCACTTTTTTTCAACAGAATCCAGTCAACTATGTCACTAAGCACAGCACAAAACTAATTACTGATTTCTAACCGATGGGTACTTCTTATTTCAGATTACACCAGAATCCCCTCCGCAGGGCCTTCCGCCACTTGCTCTCAGTTTAACTCCTTCGGTTCCCTACCTTTCAGAAGCCCCTGTAAGCTGGTGGCACCAATGTGAGACAGCCCGTGCCAAGTTGCTTTAGGAACACTCCGTTCCTGAAGGCCTAAAGACACTCGATTTCGTCACAAATAGCAGTTACGGTTGTCCCTGCACACTTCCAGAATACATTCTCCTGGGATTTGGTTTCCAAAAAGCCTCAGTTTGCAGTGGTCCTCTGCTCACTCCTTACCGGCTCAGGGAAGGGTCAGATAAATCCCTTGGGAACAGAGATTTCTCGAGGAATACTTTTAAGCTCCATTTCTGGAGGAGAGGTCTGATATGAAACAATGTCCCGGCCCTTACCCCTTCTGGGTTTGTAACACATGTCCAACTCTTTCTTGAAAATCCTGAGGAGGTAGTACGGGTGGTGAGAGAAACCCTCTGCATGTTACAATAGTTTGGGCCAATTTTTCTGTGCAGCTGAAGCCTCAGCCTTATTTTATTTACTTTTGTGGTCACAGCAAGTACTAATGGGAGGGAAGAATAAGAAGCAAAGGGCTTTTATGAAACTACTGCTACTCAGAAGGCAACTTCTCCCCTCTTCCACACTAACCTACTTACAGATGGTTTCTTACACTGCAGTTCTGACACTAGAACTTATTCAAGCCAGCACATGAGTGAAACAGCATCTTCATCACAGATTTTCCTTTGCAAACCTAAGGACTTGCCTACACCAAGAAAAAGAACCACCCTTTTAGCATTTAAGGGGAGGGGAATTAACTTACCATAGAAATTAACTCCTTAGAAAATTTCTTCTTTCGCTTAACTGAACCTCAGGACTGGCTGGGGGAAAGGTGATACTTAAGCACATGTTCTTACCTTGATGAGTTTCTCTGTGGGAGTTTCATAGCCTATTCCTTCAGAAAAGCTAGGTGGAACGTTCCATTTAGATAGTATGATTTCTTTTTCTCAGAAGTCAGCCAAAAAAAATCCCATATGATCTTGTCCGGGCAGAATAGGACAGTGTAGGCCTCTAGCTTGGTGTGGGGTTTTTTTCAGACCACTTACACAACAGAATTGTTTATTCTACTTATTACATATGTCCCTAGGAAACCTCTCCTTTTCACTTGGACTGATCTGTGGAAAATACTTAGGCAAGTGCTTCTCCATTCTCACTGTTGAATTTTGTTTTTTTCTTCAAGACCAAAGATTCTCTGCCTCAAGACAGTAAACATGCCTGTACTTTCTTAGTAGTACTTTTGATTTTGCTATTGTATCCAAATCACTAGGCAGATATTTACATTATCATCTAAAATCCAGAAGCAGGCAGAATCACAATTTATTCTACATCAAGTTCCCTGCTATCTATGTTGTCAACCCATAAATGTGGCCTGAATTTTAAACTGACACAGAGAAGTGTCCCATGACTGGAAGTCATGAGATGATACTAAGAACAAGATAATTAACTCCTACATGAGAATTAATCTGCATACCCACTCAAGTAGGTAACTGAACATGATATATGGAAAATGTAGTAATTCAGCCTGCTTCTTCAGAGATCTGAGAAAACATTTAGATATAACTTCTCTAAACATTTGAGACAGCATTGACTGAGTAGTCATACTTGACACGTTTCAAGAAAACAACATCCTTGAAGAGAAGCAAATTATCTGTGGTGCAGGAAAGACTACCAGGCTATCATGAAAATTGCAATTATAGGTTACTTACTTATAGCAAAAAGACCCTCTAGATTTTGAAGAAGCACTTAAATACATTAGTGAAAAACATTTAATACCAAGAATACATACACATGTGCAACTTCAACAAAAAGGACTGAATAATTTGGATAGTGTTTCGTTTCAGTATCATGAACCTTGAAGTGAAAAGTAATTGTTCATGGCTTCCAGATTAAGTCTAAAAATGACATTTCCCTTCTTTTTTCTTGAAACAGTTTTGTTTGGAAGTATGTACTGGAACAACAGTGTACACAAGAGACAAACATATGTATATATACACAATTCTTTTTTATTAACAAGGTATGTTATTACTGAACAAGGCAACTAGGAAATACAAGGACTGGACATATACATGAAAATTTTACAACTTGACAAAAAAATTGGCATATGGCTTATATACAGATGTGATTAATAAAGGTAACAGTTCTAATATATTTGATTAAACACAGTCCTAAGCACTTACATTATGAAAATAAGAAGTTGATCATACAGAGGTCAAGTTCTCGAGTCAAAAAATAATAAGAATTTAAAACTTCAAAACTTTCTATGTCCATCCATTTTACAGAACATCACTACAGCTTTTCCTACTACCATATACATGAAAGATTATCAAAAATATATTGATGGGTCTGTCGCTAATCATGAATGTTTATATTTACATTAAGTTAGCAAATTCTTCACCAAATACTTTATATACAAAACTCAATTTGCCCTTTGTGAAAGAGTCATTAAAAAGTTAAAAACCATAGAAATGCCAGTTAGAAATAATGCATTCCAAAAATTGAACTCGTTTACAACAACTGAGAACAATTGAAAATAATTTAGGAAAAAGTACATAGTTTTAGTACATGTACTCTCACAACACTTTAGTTCCAATATAGAGTAGCAAGAATATTCTCCTGTGTGTTCTTTGAGTGGTATCTTCTGTTCCAATAATGCTGCAAGAAAAAAAAAAATTATCCTTAAGCACTTGTGAGTCTTTGAAGGCAGCAGAAATAATTTAAGGGACCAATATTCCTTCCCCTTTTCTCAGTGGCAGAATCCCTGTCCCCATTTACATTGGCCCAGATAGAATTCTTACTTCTTTACTCCTTAAAGGCTAAAACGGGAAGGAGGAGGGAAGAAAAAAAGGGAAAAAAAAAAAAAAAAAAAACCAGAAGAGACAAACCAAGCATCCTCTGTACTTTAGTGCTGCTCAGAAGACACAGATCTTTTTGCCAGCAGTGTTTTTGAGTAGGTTCTGGGCTTATTTTTGTATTTGACTATAATGTTTTTGTAGCATGCTTTGAAGACACCTAACAAAATCAGTCTTCTCTGCTGAATTTCACCCCTCCAACCTGTCTCTTAATTGAAAAAGAGCTTAGACAGGAACCAGACGTTCGCTCTGCAGGCACTTCTTCTACACAGACACGAGCACCTAAGGAATTCTGCAATACAAAACATGGATGCTGAATGAATCTACACATGCTAAGGATTAGACAGCTACTGAAACACAGACTCTCTTGGAATTATGTTCCACTCAGGCCCATCCGAGTATCAGAAATGAGTTTGACAACACAGAAGCACAGTTTACAGTGCTTCCAATACGTGAGAAAATAGCAGATGGATCAATTGCCAAGGTTTCAGCTCACTTCAAGTGACAGGCATTATGGAAACAAAGCTGCTATTCTTCACTGAATCAAACCAGTGAACGACACAATTGTTCATAATGCACTGCAATAACTTTGTCAAAGTGCTGACACCATCTAACAAGCAAAATTAGATCTTGTTGTCAAATCCAAATGAAGTGGACTGAATTTCCCTTTTTATCTCTAGTAACGCTGAATGCATCTTCTATACTTGCTGTGTGGAATTCTTACCCTCCAACACCACCAGTGTCTTTCCACCTGCTATCTCACTTGTGTGCTACTCTTACTAATGCTTCAGACTCCACAGTGACCAACTCTTAACTTTTTTTTTGTTAAATGGATGAAATGACATCTCAATCACACCCCTAATCTATGCACCCCACTCTTAGTCTTGAACTCTTTTTCCCTCTTGTTTTATACAGCTCTCCATTCTTCAACTTTCCTCTTGAGTAATTACTCTAACTTGTCTTTCAGATAACCTTATTTCTCTCAAATCAGGCTCACTGAGGAAGGGGTCTAACATCTTTGGCCTCCTCTTTTCTCTACCCTGTTCCTAAGTAACTTTATCCAAAACATAAACCGCAGTTATCTTCTCTTCATTGATGATTTCACACATATCAAACTTTCTCAAATTTACTGCTTCTCTCCACACATTTTCACACCTGTTTGTGTATGTTTATCTAGCAATGCCCCCTCCCTCCTCCAAATTCATGTATTTTTCACCCAAGCTTTTCTTGACAAACTTTGGCAATCTGAGCATCCCATTTCAGTTACAGACTAATGACAAACTCTTGTCTTCAAATCTTTCTTGTCCCTACATCTTTACATACAGTAATTACACCATCTTTTTCTGTAGACTCTCTCTAAAACATGTTCTGCTTAGTCCACTTCTATGTCTGAAACTCTAACCCAGGCCCTGAACCTTTCCTTTTAAGTTGTGTTAGTCTTCTGATTCAGGTCACCATGAATTCACACAAACAGTGATGCTGGCACAAGTTAAGGTGAGATGTTGGAGCAGAGAGTAACAGAAGCTACGCAAGCAGCTCTGCTAACATATGCAAGACCACAGTTTATCCATCCTCCTTTTCCTTAAGGCCTCAATCTATGTCTGATAATCTTGGGTCTGGTTCTGATTTTATAACTACTTTCCATCTCATACTTCATAAACTCTCTAGAGCCAGGATTTTGTATTGCTTGTTTGTACAGTACCTGGAACAGAAATATTTACAGCAGTAAATTAGGATCCTTTGCATTGCAGTGATATGAATGTTATCATAGACAAAATCTGCACAGAAATTTACTCATTAACAAGATAACTTTAAGGTGTCTCAGATCTTACCAGTTTAATTTGTGCTCTGTCGCTGGACTTTTGGTCCAACGCTCTGAGTTTCTTCTTCTGGATTTGGGCGTTTCCCTGCACTAATGCCAGTACCAAGGGCCGTTCTTCCTGATAATTTAAAACCAGTATTTACATTAAGACTCTACCATACCTTCATATATTCAGGAAAAGCATTTTGTTTTTTTTGTTGTTCTTTAAATTACCTGCTTGCAATAAGTGTGATTGCTGATTGTCTCCATGAGCATAGTGTAAGATACTACTTGCTTGACAGTAACCTGTTCAGATACAGTAGATATTTATTATAATAAATAACATTTAGATCTGCAAGCACGTGTACAATTACATTCTTTACAACAAGAAGGAGCCAATTGCTTTATTTACCTTCATCAAGAGAAATCCTGTCAGAAACAATTACGAATGCAAAATTGTTATGCAAAAAAAGCAGCCTCATGGCAGTCTACAGCAGTTAAATATATATGCACTTATATATGCACAGTGAACAATATTAAGTGCCTACATATTTATGCATTACATTTGCAACAAGCAGAATGTTTATATATCCAAACTCTTCTAAATTGTTAGAAGTCTTAACGTTTGTTCTGCCAAGTCTCCTCGTGGTTTTTATTATTCTGTTATAGCAATATTAGCAAGTCCTTAGCATAACTAAGCTATTGAAAAAATAAATATATATATATGCAAGTAACTTAAAGAAAGATGCAAGCTATTTTCTGGGTCACATATACTATCCACTGAGAACCTTGACACTGAGCACTCTGCATAAATAGTGCAAATTAGTAAAAGCAGTTGCAAGGTTTCATATTTTGAACAGTTGCGGTGGTCCAGTTATGTTCTGGATGCTTAAACAAAACACAGATTTTAGGATTAGTAAACACAACTTCTGTCAAGACTGCAAAGAAACAGTTGTGCTAAATTTGACTGCAACTTTGATCTATCACAAACCACAGCTTAAGTTTCTGTATAAAATAACAAGAATTTGCCTCCACAATATGAGAATATCCACACAAAATTGTGGAAATTGATTATACA
The DNA here is from genome assembly GCF_000691845.1 of Merops nubicus. Lineage (NCBI taxonomy): Eukaryota > Metazoa > Chordata > Aves > Coraciiformes > Meropidae > Merops > Merops nubicus. The sequence continues at coordinate 6,460 of NW_008609657.1, forward strand.
CAGAAAGAGTGGTAGTGAAATCGGGGAAAAGACAACACACAAACTTTGCTATCAAATACACAAAGTGAACTTCCTTCTTTCAGTATCTTTAATTTAAAGTAACCTCTGATAATGTTTATTAATTTTTCTTAGTCACACTCGTGATCCCTCCCTCCCTCTCAAAACATACAAGTAGTCTTCTAGATGCGCATTTTAGAGACAAAAGTGACAAGACAAGCAAATTCACTCTAACAAATAGCTTTCATGTTTCAAGAACAGAAACAAGGCCAGTTCAAGTTGTTGACAGCAGCTGCCACCAAAAATCTATCCATGTTATTTTGATGTTTTGTCTGTTTTTCCATAGTTGCAAGGATTTGGAGATCCTCTACAGACAGGCACTGCCATAATACCTTGCTGTTGAATTCCACTTGCTCCTGTTTGAGACTCTCCCAGGGCACATGGCTGAACAACTGTATGACCATCACCAGTTCCCAGCTGAGCTCCTGCAGAGGCAGGAAAAAGACAAACGTAACAGAAGACAATTCCAGTTCTGGAATTTAAAATGTAGGGTTCCCCCCACTGATTTCACATGCCTGATGTGAAAAGTATAAGGACGTTTATACATTTAAGTATATAAGCATGCATTTTAAGGAGAAAAGAGTGCACATAATGTTAATTTTTTTTAAACTAAGCCCTTCCTGCCTTGTAAATCTCTGAACTTGAAAAATAAAAGCTCAAGCACTCAACTTTAAGGAGTCTAGACTTTAATTCATTGAGAGGAACTGTACTGGTTGAGAACAATTAAGTCCATCTTCCCCTGCAGTCTGCCTCTAACCTTGACTAAAGCCTAAGGAGAACATAAAACCAGAAAATTTCTGGTTCTACCATATCCTTTTACAATAAAGTGTCCAAGGGACATAGTACTCAAGATACTGATGCATCATGGATTTATGCAATATTAATACTTTAGTTATTTTTTTTTCTTTTTTATTAGTAACTAGTTAATGCTAGTCTTTGTATGTTTCAACAAGAATGTTAGCAGTGCAATTCACATCAAAACCCTACAACAAAGTCCATACTAAGTTCTTTCACTGTCCACCTTGTTGTTAACATCATAGTAGAATTAAATTCCAGAAAGCCATCTCACACTAGCATTAGAAAACTTAATAAACACTTCTGACCAGAAAATTCACAAATCACTACTTATTACAAATACCACGTTGTTAGTAGGCTTCTAGAAGAAAATCGCATTCAAATGCATTTGAAATCAAACTGCTTGGTACATGTTACTAAGTAATTTCCAGGGGGGAAAAAAAAAGTTAAAAATTCTTACCTATTTGAGATTTTTTTAAAAATTTCAAGACATTTATATACAAATACTACCAAAATTAAGTGAATAATTGTGACTTGCACTGAAAATTGTCTTGTGAAAACAGTTCCTATAATCCATAATGCCAAGGGCATTACAAAAGAAGTTTTTTGCTGTTCAGTTACAAAAATTCTATGTATTGAAAGAATTTGACTGACCTCCTGTACTACCACAACCAGAAATGCTTTCTCCTGGTGAATAGCCCATCAGGCCACCATTTCCATTTCCATTTGGATTAGAAGGCACTGTTGCAAGAAGACCTAAGCAACAAATAAAACACATAGTCATGAAGACAGACAGGAAACAAAAAAAAATTAAGTGCAGCCTGCTTCTTTCCTCATTATATTCATCATTCTTCACCCTCACCCTGAATGGTTTAGGCTTTATAACAGGAGAATATTTCTCTAGTTTTCCTACTTCTGGGATCTTGCCACGTCATTTTATTTCACAATTACTTAACAGGCATTTTCTACATAATATTTTGTACAACTTTTCATTCATTAGTGACATATATTCACTGTGGTATGTTCAAGTGCTACGCATCCTAATTCAATATCCAAGATCTGAACATCCTGACTGCTTACACCTTCCTGAGCAACAGTAGTGCATGTGGTTTACTTCTGAGTGAAGGGGACAGTCTTTCCCAACTGTTTGAGCAGCAGCATTTGCAAATGCAAGTACAGGATGAAGTTATATACCACACTGATTCTTCTAATCACTGGTATTAAAACCTATCTGTACCATAGAATGCACAGAACACCCCGTTCAAACAAAATCTTCCCAAAAACCCACAGAAAAAAAAAAATCCCAGGTAAGATTTGGAAAGAGGCACTCACTCATACTCTTTCTTCCCTTTCTTGGTTACCTCTAGTATTTTCATTTATCCAGATACACAAACCTTGTCACCATAGTGAGCTCACACCTGATTATCATTGCTATGGGACAAAATTATTCACTGCTTGAAGGTGAGAGAATTTTTCAAAGAAGTGAAGCCAACAGCCTATAACCATACCCAGTCCTCTGTATCGCGAAAGCTGCTGGTAGATTTGCTTCATCCTCTCGATATTCAGACGGCTTGCCTCTGCGTGATTTACCATTGGTTTGGGATAATTAACTCCTATAATACATTTTGCAGCCTTCTGTACGCTCTCGGGAGCATTCCAAGGGTCATAGATGTATTTTGCAGGGAAACCTCTAAGTACTGGCAAATAACGTCTTAAGGGAAAAAAAAAAAAGGTCATTTTGAGTATAAAGCTACTTGACAGTTTAAGCAACATTTATGAATCGATGCAGTTCCTGGATGGTGAGTTACCTGATATAATCCCCATTTGGATCAGTTCTTCTGCCAAAACCCACTGGACAGTAGCAGTGAAAAAACTGCTGGAAGAAGGAGCTACAGGATAGCCACATCCAGCTTCCAGCATTCACACTCCAATCCGCGTCAAGCAAGAGCTCTTCAAAGACCTTAACAAATTAGAGCCACGAGTTAGTCTGAACATGGCACACCTTCACGACACCTACTTTTCCAGAAATTGTTCTGAGTTTCTGATTTCACTCAGCGGAAGAAACCCAGCTCTTCAACAAAGCAACACTCCTCCTTACCTGCCAACATTCACAGAACACCCACTATGCAACTGCAAATCCTTACCTAAATGCCAAACTCAGGAACAAAGGCGTGACAGCTTTCCCCTGTAAAAAGCCTCACAGACATCTCAGACAGCTACAACCAGAAAGCTACACATTCTTGTGTAAACACATCCTTAAAATAAATCCCCAAAGGATGGCTGGAGCCTGACTGCTGGCAAGTGGCATTTGTTGCTTTTAGAAGAGTTGCTTCATCATGTTACAACTGAGTAATCTTTGCAAACTTCTAGGAAACAGGGAACGTACAAAACATTTCAGACTCAAATTGTTGCTCTGAATACCTCAATTTGCACAGCACCTTTCACTGTGCAAGGAGTCCCAAGAGTAGAATTCAAGAGCTTAAAGGTATCACAAACATTCAGACGTTGCATTTTTGAAGGCAAATTAGTCCAGTGAGTCACAGTTTTGAGGATGCACACCGAAATTCCTGGAGGCATATGAACCACCCAATGTGCCCAAGAATGGTGGGACAGATAATGAACTCTGGTTCAAGACAAAACGGTCTTCTCAGGTAATTGCTACCCCTATTATATTAAAAATAATCCATGAAGAAGTCCAAGGTTTTAGGGTTTTACTTTCAATCTGGAGCTCAACAGTTGTGAAACATTCAGGTTTCCAGCATTGAATTTTTTTTTTTTTTAAATTAACACAGACAATAATTAAGTGTATAAGAAGTTTTTCTACTCAGTCAGATCACTATCAATACAAGAAATCTAACAAGAAATAAGAGAAGCTTTGCTCTTTGAAAGCGAATGTTCAAGTGCCATTTTATAAAGAGAAGTAGTTTCAAAACAGATGGTTAATTTAAAAAACATACTTTTTAACATATTTTTGCAAGTTCTGATCTTTCTTTCAAGCTTGCATTGTCTCCAAATGTTCCAAAGAAACCATCACCCTCCTTCATATCAACACATTAAAACTCAACGGCTTACTACTGCCACCCAACTTCAACTAATATTATTCCAATGTAAAGCCTAAATAAGGTAATAGCATTAAACAAGGGTCTCTCTACATATACTCAATAAGGCATTTATTCTACAGAATACACTGAATAGGTGTTACAAAAGTATCTTTGTCAAATATCTGCAACTATTTAGAAAAAAAGTTTGTTCTGAAAAACTAAGATTTATCTTAAAATAAAAAAAAAATACTTTAAATGGAAAGTAACTAATAATTTAGCAAGATCTTTAGATGAACATTAAGTGTTAGCACACAACTGTTCCACTAGATGCTGCCATATAATAAGACTTTGGAAACTGCATCACTGTGGAAGGCCAGGTTAACTTTCACTAGCTACAGATGTAGGACATAAACATCCTTCTACTGCACAAGGCTGAGCCCTCCATATATCTGTATTATTTCAAAACTAAGAACAAGCTGGCATTTATCTGTGATATGCAGCTTTGTTGTTTGGCTGGGTTACCTATGTGTGTGCATCTTCCATGTCTTTACCTATGAAGTGCAAAAGGAAAATTCCTAAAGCAGCTTATGTTGTTGTGTAACCAAGACAATTTTTTTTTTTTTTAAATGAAAGGTGTCTGCTTACAACTCATTTGTTAGGAAAGGTGAAATTTTGGAAGATATATACATGAGGTCACAATCCTCATGGCAAATAAAATTCTTTTTTAGATTTTAAAAAATAATCTTTTTAATTTATTATAATTTATCAGTAAAAGATGTATTACTCTTCTAAAAATATAAAATTGATTCCAAGGATGAGATTAAATTATTCCTTTATTTTCTTAAAAAAGACCAACATTTGTAATCTGAACTTTGGCACCTCTTGGATATTTGCATAGAAACTAATTGCACGGAAACCAGCCATATCATGTTGCCAACACACACTTCTAACATAGGGCAAAGGGACAGAAATTGCTGAAAGAACATTCTCAGCTTTTAGTTTTCTCCCTTTAATTGCTGTGGTGCTTTCCCTTCACAAGGAATCGGGCATCAGATGTGAACAGAAACTGCTCATATGCAGTATGACTGAAAAGAAGTTTCAATTATAAGAATAATTCATGTTTATTTGCCAAGATTTGGGAAGAAGTCTCAAATTTAGATGAATTGCAGACCTATTCCGACTACAAGAAACACCCTAATATTCCAGTAAAAGAAGACAAAACTTGAGCACCAGTGGTTTATCAGAACCGATTTAATTTTAGCCACAGCTTATTTAAAATTTAACTTGCACCACACCGTAACAATTCTAGAATGACTGTCCGAAATTTTGCAGGCACTTTAAGAATTCCAAGAATAAGAAACAATACCTTCATTCCCTCTTCCCAGCTAATCCAGAGGTCCCCTCGTGTCAAAAAGCATGCTACAGCATGCCGGGCTAGATGGTGAATCCAACCTTCTTGACGAAGCTGCGTCATAATCGCATCGATCCAAGGAAAACCTGTCCTGCCTTCTGCCCATTTGGCCAAAGCCTCAGGATTCTTATCCCATGGAATTTGAACACAGATAGGATTCCCCTCCATTTTATCAAACCGTGGATTGTTAGTCGCCGCTGTGTAGAAAAATTCACGCCATAACAGCTGCCCGTAGAGGGAGAGGGGAGGGGAACTGTTCTTTTTTACCTGAAGAGCATCATTAAAGGAAAACATTTTATTAGAAGTAGTAAGAAAAAATCACAGCATCGAAGAATGTGTAGATGACTTCGTAGAAACAATACCTTTTTGTACAGATCCGTTAACTTGAAATAAAAGAGACGACAGGACAAACAGCCAAAGCGGAGGTAGGGACTAAGCCCTGTAGGGCTTGCCAGAAGTGAGTTTGCATTCATTCGTGGTCTTTCAAAGTTTGCTACCCAAGCCTTAAAAAAACAAAGAAACAAACAAACAAACAAAAACACATAGCAATATCAGTCTACAGGCTAGGCATCAACTTGTAAACATAAAAGGAGAAATCATGAACTACCTGGAACTGAATCCAGACACTGGGCAGATGATCACATTACTGATGATACCTAGGGGTTCCTCTTGAATCAACCAACTCTCTAGAAGGCACTGTCTCTCAATGCAGAAGAAGTGAACTACCTTCCAGAATTACCTATCATTTTCTTTTAAATACAGAGGAAACCTATATAACTAACAGTAGTCAGCTTTTAGATGAATCCCCCTTCAAAGCTGTAAGAAATACGTTTTGAGTAATTTTATCCCCAAATAAAAACTCCTTACATTTTTCCGAGTAGAAAATAGTATAACAGGCTTTCCCATCATCTTTCAAAACTAAGAAACAGCAACTTTACTTATATCATTAAATTGAGGCCTTGAGTTCAAGTCTGTGCTTTTGATTTTTTTTTTTTTAAACAACTTGTACCGTTTCTTTTATGCTTCATTGCAAAGAACAACTGTGTGTCCCAGATCACTCATACGTACGACGATTTCAAACGCACCTTTCGTTCTAAATGCCTTTCCAGTCGTGTGAGAGCTTCTGTTTCTCCCCCTGGCCATACTGCAGAAGGCAGACCATCTGTGTCAAAACCTGAAAAACAAATGGAAAAAAGGAAACTCCTTGTTTGCTTACACTGTAGGGCAACAAAATCCTAGCATGTTGATACTTGACTGCATTTTATTGTATCTTGAGAATAACTCTAAGTTGGACACATGGCAAAGTAGAAGTTTTAAAAAGGTATGCAACCAAATCTTACCAAAGCACATCACTACCTCTAACTTGCAGCAAAATCCAATTTTTACCTTCACATTTTACATTAATTTGCAAGTTTTACATGATGAATAAGCTCACTTCAAATCCACTTATTTTTTTGCACAGTGACCTCTCTCATCTTTCAAATTATTTTCAAGTTCTCAGCTCTGCAATATGTGGGCTATCCCAAAAGCACAAGTTTTTAAAAAAACAAAACAAAAAAGAAAAAAACCACACCACAATCAAAAACCAAAACAAGACTAAGAAGTAACAATTGCTACTTTAATTTACAGAATGTCTAAAAACTTCTTCTATCAGTTAAAAGCATGAGTGCTGTCTTCAGAACATTCCAGGGTTTCATTGACAATAATCCCTGTCTGTTACCTAAGTCAATTTGATAACACAAACATACTTGAGCTGCAAAAGAAAGACGAAAAGAAAGTAACAAGATTTCTTCTGCACCCCTAAACCTCCCTCAAGATTGTTCACCAGGTGCATGAGATAACGTCTGCCTATAGTTTAATGTAGCGTGAGATGATCTCTTCTTAAAAATGCTTTGAGGGTAAAGTCTGTTGTATGAGAGTTCAAACGGACCAGAAAGAACAGCCAGAGCTCAGCCAGAATCTGCCCAGACCATTTTCTTAGCAAACTAGAGGCCATACCACATTACCTTGTATTTCAGGGCAGGAAGGGGAACAGGAAAGAGATGGGGAGATTAACAAGACAGTAGATTGATACTATTTCTTAAATTTACAGAAAATTATTTTAGAGGCTTCTTGGGGGAAAAAAAACCAAACTCTTATTTGCCTTAATATCTTTTTTTTTTTTTTTTTAATTAATTTGCAAAATGACAGATTAATGACCTGAAGCACAAAGATACCAAACACATTTAATACAAAATGAAGCATGAAAGACTATCAGTAGCTTAACGATTATTTGGTACCATGGGCAGACGGCTACACTGTATCACAAGAAGCCAAACGGTACTTAGTGTAGTTCTATCTGACTTCCCACTTAAAAGAATAATCAGAACTGTGAATCTTTTTCCTTTTGTATGTTGCAATTGGCATTGGTTTAACAATTAACCCTAAGCAGAACCTCGCTCATGATTATTTTTAAGTATTATGCTTTTAGCAGAAGACACCTCACTTGTTTCACAATGTCCAAGCAAGCTTAGAACATACCCAGCTCTTCAAGTGAGGGGACACCGTATTTCTCATCATGGTCTTCAGAAACCGGAGTCACACATTTTTCCATTACTTCTGGGGTTATAGTCTCCACTGGCATCTCCAGTGGTTCCATTCTGCTAATTAGGGTTTGGAACCGCTTGTAAGTAAGAGGAGGCTGTCCTCCATTTAATTCTATTATTCTGGATTAAAAAGAAAAATAGCATATCAGATAATAGTACATAACTTTAATATAAAAAAATATACACACCTACATACAGAGAAGTAACTTCTCTGCCTCTAACTCATTATATAAAACCACTGATATACATCCAGACAGTTTGAACTTGAATTTCATCATCCTTTTTTCCTCATTAGGGAGACATATAAATTAACTGTACATAACCAAGTCAATTATTCTTATTTCCTGGGTTGAGAAAAGTCCTTAAAGAATGAGAAAGTAACTAATATGGACAGCTCAAGGCAAATTAAAACAAATCAGCAAAGCAGAGGAGAGATCATAGCTACATAAAGATACATCCAAGTTGCCTACAAGACTATGTGAATTTCATTTTAAAATAAAACTATTTTTTCTATTCTGGTATTGAGAACAGTAGTCAATATTTCAACTGTATCAATATGGGGAAAATTTAAGGTGTAGTTTATACACATGCCTTGTAAAAACACTGTTTTCCGTGTTCTGCATTGTCACCTTAAATATACTGAAAATCTTAGAAATAAGAAAACTTCACAGAAATAATTTATAAAGTGGTAGATGGAACCAACTTTTCATTTGGGGGTGGTGCTTGGGCAGAGACAAAAGAAAAGGAATTTTCAATTTAGGATTAAAAAAGATCAGGTATTTGTTTCAGAACTGTAAATAACTCCTTTTCCTCCTATACGTCTTTCTGCGTCTCATACATTACCTTGTAACATAAAAAACCAAGCAGCTACCACAATAAATTAATGTTAAGATGAAGCCAAGTCATACTATTGAATATTTTACCACTTATGTTTCTATAATAAGTAGCCAATACTAATCTATTTCAATATATCTGTGGAGAAATGTAAAAAAGGACATTAGATAAGGCAGTGCCAGGATATCAAACAGTTCCCAGTTACTTCTTGGATGCATAACCTATAGGCAACTGTTCTTGAAAAATACAGGACTTTCTGCTTACTTGTGTACAGCAAGCGAAAGGACAATATAATAAACAACAACAGATCTTTGGGAGAAGTTTGAATAACTTCATTATAAAAGACAGATAATTAACACGACCATTACTTTCAAGAGAACTCTACATTGAAACTGTATTTCAGACACATCATTTTTTGGATTTGCAAAGTTCGCTCAGTGTGTGATAAAATCTGAATGGATGGATAAAAGAGAACCATAACAATGAATTGTAGAATTCCTAACTATAAAGTGCTCTGTATAACAAGCAGCACATCATCTAATCAAATGCTACATAAAATTCATACTACTTTTTCCGTTTTAAAATCAGCGGTAATGGTTACTTACTTGTCTAGGTCATATAATGTATGGGAAATTCGAACGATGACCTCTACTCCAGCCTCACTAGCCAGCTTCTTGATTGCTGCATCTCTTTCTTTCCCAAATGGTTCAGAATCATATTCAATAGAAAGCTTTGCAATATTCCACTCCTGCAACACAGAACAAAAATGTGGTCCTTCACCAACTCAGCTGCTTGATGGAGCATAAGGGAAAGGAGAACAGGAAGGACAGGAACAAGATGGAACACCAGCTATTACCTGCAGATAGTTGTGAGAGGTACACAAAGGCCCAAAGTACATTTAGACACCAAGACTCACAGAAGTCAAGTCCAACATTCTGGCATTTAAGCAGTAATCAGGCATAACAAAGCCTCTTTCTGTCCCGTTACTGTGGGTGCACACAGTAATGGGACAACTTCCGTGCAAATTTTGAAAACCAACTTTAGGAGCCATATACTTTAAAAGACAAGAAAAGTAGAAGATGACAGAGGCTGTCTTCTGGACATTGATCAGCAGCAGTATCTTGCTCTGAAGAAAAGCCTTTCACAAGTACCCGTCCACTTTAAAAGCAGGACTGAGGTTTTGAGGCAGGGAAGGGAAGGGGGATAGGGACAGTTGCAAAATAACACGCTCCTCCTTCAACGCAAACACCACATACCTTCCTTCCCTTTTCCAAATCCCTACTCTTCACCCACCAGAACAGACTATCTTCAAATTCTCAATTTAAAAAAAAAAAATAAAAAAAATTGTCTCCTAAAAAGAAGACACCTTCAAGTCTAATATCGTTTATGTCACAGATGTTGTTACCAAGGTCAACGGGTGGGGGAAAAGAAGCAAAGAAAGGAATGAACTTGTGGCTGAGACTTCTGCAAGAGTGGGAAATTGGAAAGGGGAAGTATGCACACAATGATCCTAGAAAGCCATCCTGCCAATCACACTCGGAGAAATACCTTCCTAATCCCTCAGAATCTTAATCAGTTGGTTTAAATACACCAGCCAGACTATTTTAGAGAACTGGATTTACACCAAAGAGACAAGGGGGACTCTACACTGTTCACCTAGGGTGTTGTTTCACTTCTGAACTCTAGCCCTCTCCTAGGGGAAGTCCAGGAACAACTCTAAGGATAGGCGATGCCAAGGAACGCTTGCTCTTCAAAAAAAGACTTGGCTCCTTCCATCATTAAGTCTGCCAAGGCTGACCCAGCAGGCCCAGAATCCTCAAGCAACCTACACCCTCATACAACACTTATTTCCCATTTCATAATGTAAAGCCACTGTCTGACAAGTTGCAGCAGAAGTTTTTTTAAATCTTTCTTTCCAGTGGCATATTGAAAAGAAAACCATAAAAACGGATCCAAGAGCTAGAGCCACATCCCCAAGGGAGCCAAGGAACCCTGAGACAGACGCTGTGTGATGTGAATACACCCACATCACATCAGCATGAGCTGGGCACTTGGAAGAAACAGAGACACAAATCGCTTTGCACATACTTCTGGATGCTTTCAGCAACATTGATGCATTTAAAGACAGATATTTTTCCAATTCCTGTTCAAATTCTATTTTCTTTATCGAGCCAGTCCCAAAGAGCTGAAGATACAGAGCAGACCAGGACAAATTGAAGAGAATGAGGCAAGGACCAGCCAAAACTTAACTGGTTCAAGTTAACCAACAGGCACTAAATGGGTGTGTGCTACTAGTGGAAGCTGCATCTCTGCAGTCAGATAAAACCACTATTCTCCAATTACTTAAGCAAAACAAAACCCCCACACAAAACCAGTAACACCACCACCAAACAAACAAAACCCCCCAACTGCCAAAGGAAAACAAAACAAAACAAAAAAGTTAAAAACCCTAAAATAATTTTGCAAATATCTGCAAAGCCCAGTGGTAAAAATATTCTGTCCCTATGCACTACTCCAGAGGATGACAGCTTACTGCTGCTATCAGCAGCACTGTTAGCTAGTACTGCTGCAAACATGGAACACTGAATTCAGTGTCTTAAGGGAAGCAAAGCTGCTCTGAAGGACTGGAAACAGGAAAACAGAGACATATATACACACGCACACATATACAGACACGCACCAATGAAAGAGCCTGAAGGTCCTCAAGGCCTTTTGCAAGGATAAAGACAGATCAGTGCTTTGCCATTTGAAGGAACTGTCTTTTAGCCTGTGAAAAGGATAAGCCCTACCAAGAAACAGCTCTGAAAGACTCATTCCCCATGAAATCCATAGATGCTGGCATCTGTGATAGGGCTCCTGATACACGGCTCTATAGAGTTTCCAATATCTCCTACCATTATTTACTTTAAATTATCTTCTCCCAGCCAAAAAAATATGTTCTTCAGGGTCAAGACCTTGCTCACCTTTGAAATACTTCATGAGGATGATCTGAAAAGCTTGGTTCAGTGTTATGTGCCCTTCACTGTACTGTAAATGCCTGATGTACAGCTACTGCTCTGACAAAAGAGGCTGTGAGATTAATGATAGGAGATAGATGCATATTCCAGGTAGTCTTCAGACAAAAGTTGAAGAACCCTCAAGAGCTTCAACAATGCTTCTTTTATATGTTCAAGGATAGAGGCTGTCTAGAAAAGCCCCTCAGTGAACAAAAACATGATAAAGACACTTCTAATTAGTTCGAGGAACCAGAAGACAGATGTTAATGTTCTTTTTTTGACTGATGTACACTATCTATATTATAAATTATTTTCATTAACTTCTCAGGACTAAAATTAATATTCTGAAAGTGTGGCACCCAGAGCTGTTAGGCATAGAAAGATCAGCCTAGTAGCAAGATCTGAAACAAGAGTTGTCAAAGTAGCCATTAAGGTATTCATGAAAACTTGTCACAGGTCACTTAAATCCAGAAGGCAACATACACAACAGCAAGATCTTCATCCCTACTTAAATGCAATCAAACCAAACTTGGCAGGCAGATACAACAAGCTTGAGTATCTGGGGGGTTGCAAGCAGCAACTAATGCCACAGTACTCCTGCAGGAAATTCTTCACAGAGGTGAAGTCAAAAAAAGATCGGTCACAGTATCATCCAATTAGCTTTTCGTAACTAAAGGACAAAAATAAAGATGAGAATGAGTTTTGGTTGAGTTTTCAGCTTGGTATTGAAGACTTGAGGATAAGAACAGATGATCTCTTTAGAAAAATAGATATTTATCCCTCACCCCATCTCATTTGTCTCAATCACCTCAATCCAGTCATTCTATAAAAACTTTTAAAATCAATCTGCAAAGTGTTCACTTTTACTATCCTATTATAGTAAATTACCTTAAAAACTCTTCCATAGAAGACAAATTAACAGTAACAATCCTTCATAGCTCTAATTTACTTAATAAAGCCCTCCCCCACAAAAGCCTTAAACTTCTTTGACCAGTAATTGCTTTTTACCTGCACTATGCTTTTACCTAGACTACTGGCAAAAAGCTTAGTAAACCACTTTTAACGGGCAGAAAGCAACCACAGCAGATATTTAGCTTAAATAAAACATTGTTTTTACAGGTTGGGCTTTGAACCTGAATTCATAGACACAGAATTGTATTTCAGTATTTCAAAGGGAACCTGGAAAGGAAAATTTAGTAATATACTGTACCTACACTTAGCAAATCATTAGAATGCAGTTCCATTTCTGGAAGGAAGGAAACCAAAAACTGTAAAGTCTAAGAGCAACTCAGCTCAGTTGGTGATATGCACATGAGAGAGGAAACACTCAAATTTAACAGAAACAAGCTTAAAGAGAAATTGCAAGGACAGTTAAGTATGTGCATGGATAACAACCTGCACTGAAGCATACAGTACAAGAAATATTCCTAGTTGAAATTAGCTTGTCAGTCAAATTTATGGATAGAAATGGCAACTGCAAGGTGGCATTTACCTTAAAAAGTCTGGGGAAAACATCTGCTGGCTGTCCACGAATAACAAATAAACGTGAATTCAGTTTCCGTAGATTGGCATCAAGGTCCTCAAGACATTGAAGCAGGAATCTGCAAGGAATTATGAAGAAACATGTTTTTTTGAGGCAAACCAGACAATTTTACAACAGATAAAGGAACTAAAATAACAATGCAAAGATTCTCAGATGTTCAGTATTTGGTGCATATTTTGGTGGTGTGTAGGTGTCCACATCCTAATTACACTTAGCTTACAATTGTTCAATACTATGTAATATATTCAACAACATGTAACCACTTTCATTTAAGTTTTCATCTCAAAAATATTCAACCCTGGAACAGACTAAAACATACCCAAGTCTTAAGTAAAACTAGAAGTATCTTGTCACTCTAAAGAAAAAAGCACACCACAGAAAAACAATAAACTAAAAATCAACAAAAATATAATCAGCTGTTGGCATACTGCTACTAAACTTATATCCAAGTCCTTCTTACAAGACAGGAGCCTCAACTGTTAGTAAAAACAGCATAACAGAGGATTCAATGGTCATAACTATCCTGTTGGCCTTCGTTTATATATTTATACAATGAAGAGTTTAATGCAGCTTCACCGTAACCTCACTTGAATTACTTTGAGGCAACCAGCAAACAAGGGAAAAAAAAGGGGGAGTGAAGGAATAAGTTGCTGAAAATCTGAAAGTCTCCAAGAGAAACAGGTAGTTGCATAAGGATTTTGAGGTAGATGCACATGCACCTATTTATTAATGAGCACAGTAACTAAAAATAAACCAAATTCTGAAAGTTATTTGGGGAAAGACATAAAAACAAAAGTGAGGAGAGGAAAATTCTCCCTTGTAGCCAGCCAGGAAGAGAGAGATACTGGGGGTCCTCAGACGAGTGCCCTTCCTCTGGAGTCCTCTCCAGCGTAAGAAGTGGTTCTTCCATGCTGTTTCCTTATAGTAACGATACAGTTTTCACCAGGAGTTGTTCAAACCCCACCAGCTGCTCTCTCTTACAATGCCATTGGCACTCACCAAAGTGCATGCTGATCAGGGCAGATCTTGCCACTCATCAGCCTCTGTGCACACACATTATTGGATCCCCTGCCCCAAACCAAAAGCTACACCCAAAGGGGGAAACAAAAAAAGAGAAGACTCCCACACTGCAGGCCACTGCTCCTGACTTAGCCTGCAGTAACAACACTATGTGTAGGTGCAAGGCCACGAGGATAACACCACACAAGCCACCACCAGAGAACAAGGCTGGGCTTGAAGACTGCCCCAGAGGCCTGGAGACACTGCATCCCCAAACTGGGTGGAACAGTGCAGAGCTACCAGGGAAGGGCAGGCCGCACCACTGCAAGTGCCTACAGCATTACCAAGGCAAAGGCACTGAGCAACCAGGTTTACTGAAATCAGAAATTCAAACACTTAGGGTTTTAAGAATGAATGCTAGAAAAAAAAAAAAAAAAAAATCAGTTACAATGAAAATGCTGTGCCTTCTAGGAGGGATACAGGATACATGACTGTTCTAAAATCTACCAACATTTCCTAGAGATTTAGCAATACATGTGATGCCTACCCAACACATTGCCTCCAACTTTATATGGAGAAAAAAAAAAAAAAAAAAAGTAAAAATTAATACACAGAATGCTGTCAAGAAAAACCCAGACTGCTATTAAGTGTCAAAAATGTGTGGCTCTTCTTGGCCTGAAAGGGTAACAGAAACCAAGTCCATGAGGAAGCCAGTGTACAAGAATTCAACTGCTTGTAAGCTGGCACCTACACTTATATCTGTAATGACTGGAACAAGTCAACAATGTCTCATTCTCTCATTTTGCTAAATTTTATTTTGAAAAAAATCCAGACTAGTGAGATCATGAAGGATATGCTGTATCTAAGAAGAAAGTTCTGCATACTCCTTTAGTTAGAAACCACACAGGAGTAATTTTAAGAACCAGATAAGAACTGCATATGCTTCTATCAGAGAGAAGATGGGCCCCATGTTCCCAGGTCAAATGTCTCCTCCAGCTGGACTCTGAAAAGTACAGCTTCATTTTATCATTTTTTTGAAACCTAGAGTGACATACCCCAGCACCAGGCTTATCCATCTGAATTGGCTTTCAAAGAACACGTGCCTTTACTGAAGCTTTATAAATCACTACAAAGACAAACTGCAACGGTGTCCGGATGCCTTTGAAACTGTCCAGGAAAGGTTGTGGTTTGCTTTTTTTTTTGGTGGGGTTTTATTGTTGTGGTGTTTTTTTTGGTGTGGGTTTGTTTTTTAGCTTCATACCACAAACTATACGGAAAGGATATGAAGAGAAATTGGTGTTGCTCGTCACCACTGAAATGAAAACAAAACAAAACAACAAACTGTCTTTCAGGACATTGTTAGGTTTTCTTCCTATTTGCATCTCAGTTCCCTCTAATTTCTCAGTCTATCTTCTCCCTACCTGACCAACCATATAACTTCTAGTCTGGACTTCACACAAACTACTACTGAAGAAGATTACATGCATTGACCTAGTGTCCAATTCACATCCCAGATCCCTAAACTTGTCCTTAATACTGTTTAATCTCTTTTTTGTTGGTTCCCCAAATCCCCTCTATTATCTCTCTTAACTATCTCTTACCACACTCCTGCACTTCAATATCCATAAAACTATTTAATGTATTTAGCAAACATAATGGTGTAGACAAATTATCACATATATGTAGGAAGGGAGCAGTAGAGTGGCCAAGGGGGAGAGATATTCCCTGTACCTGAGCAAAAACAGAATACATGAAAAACAGCCAAGCCCCAGTTTGAGTTTCAAGACTGTCACTGGAAGCATATTGTTCAAACTTAATAGACCAGATGAAACCCTAGTGACCCTATGATATCTATAGAAACATCTACGCAAAAGAATACTGCTTTTGACTCTCAGAACGCAGAATCAGTTTAAAAGTGGTTACTCAGAATAAGCATCAAAGTTTTTAAGCTTATTTGAATCTTTCTGTTGGACAAAATGTGTTTTAACAAAATGTGATGGAAAAAATTACTCCTCTGTTCTGTTTTCACCAACTCGATTTACACTATACTACTTCTAAAGTAATTTTCTTAAGACATTAATAAAATTTATCAAAAAGAAAAGCCTTTACACAGATTTGCCTTGCTCAGTTAAAAATGATCTTTCTTAAATCATTGCATCTAGACACAACCACTACCAGGAAACTTACAGTTGAATCAACTACTTGTCATAACCAAAGTTTTCACCTCTTTTTCTCATGAGTTTCCTTAGCACTTGCAGAAGCAGCACAGCATCTTCACTATGGTTGAAGACATGCTAATTAACACCTAGTTTCAGGTAGATACAAACTATTTTGAATTTAAGGAAGGAAAATTCTTTCATACCTTCTGCATTTATATAACGTATTAACGTATGTCTGTGTGAAAAGGCCTACATGAAAGGAAATTTTCATGAAAGAAAAAGCACTCACTGCAGCAGAGGAACATGTAGGTGTTTTGCTCAGTGCAGACATGTACACCTAAGTAAGAACAGCATTCTAGCACAGGAAAGGGAAAATCATCTGAGCTTTTTCTCTGAAGAGATACACCAAAATGCTCACAAACATGTTCCTTTCACAGTGTAACACAAATGAAAATTAATTGTAAATTACATTGTGAACCAACAACAAATATTAAACCTCCATCTCATAAAAAGCAGTATCTTTTTGGTCTATGAACTCTTGAAGCAAAGTTTCTTCATAGTAGCTACAAAGTAAGAGCTACTAGGCTTGAACCCTGTTACACTTTACACCAAAGTGTGGCAATTAGGTGCTATTTAAACCTCTCCCTATGGTAACATTTCCTCTCAAGCTAACAGTCAATGGGAAAGTAGTTCCTTTTTCACTTTGAATGAACATAGAACTTAAACAGCAGCAAACTGTGTGAGGTACACGCATGACTGAGGTGACAGAGGGCAGCAGAAAAGGCTTACAGAGGGTAGATTTACAAGAGATGTATGGGAGGAATTCTTACTGTGAGAGGTGTCCAGAGAGGCTGTGGATGCCCCCCTCCCTGGAAGTGTTCAGGGCCAGGGTGGATGAGCCTTTGAGCAACCTGCTCTAGTGGAAGGTATCCCAGCCCACAGCAGGGGTTTTGGAACTAGATGATCTTTAAAGTTGCTTCCAACTCAAATTATTCTATGATTCTATGACTTACTGTAATACAGGGAAGATGCTGATGCAAAGCATACCTGTCTTCAAGCAGCATTCCTAGAGGGAATTACACACGTCTTGCTCAGGGTCATCTAATTGTGATACTCAGGATTTTCATGAAAGCTTCTAAAGACCACATTCTTTAGAAGACACGCACATAAAATTTTAGCTGTTTACTCAAAGAAACTCCACAATCTCCCTCCCTGTTACCTTGTATCATGGTAACATGGTTAGTTTGAGGTCTGAAATCAAAACTAAACGTTCTGCCTCCCTGCCTACATCTTAAGGGTGACTGACAGAAACTGGTTCACATAATACAGATCATTATTTCAGTCAAATGCTAGCTAAAATTAACTGGTACCATCAATGCAGAAATAAAAAGTTAAATAACTAATTGTTAACACAGATAATCATTAACAAAAGGAACAAAACTAAGCATTACATCAAGCCGCCTTTCTGGCTCTGCACTATCAACATGATTAAAGATCTCATCCAAGGAAGAAGTCAAAAGCAGTCTGTTAAAAAGGCAGCATTGTCATTTAAGAGGAGGCTTGCAAGGATACTTATAGACACGCTGTTTAAGGCTCCCATTAAGTCTTGTTTGGGCTTATTTTTAGAAGTACTGAACACCCAGAAAAGGTTATCATATAGAACCACCCTTGTTGGTATGGGATGAAGACAGTTACTGGGAATTGTGGGGACTTAAAATGCAATGGCTTCTCTTTCAGGTGTCATTCACACCTGAAACTGCTGGTGCTAAGCCATTAAGAATCAAGAAAGTTCAGTTTCAGATTATTTTCTGAACTGATCCAGGTTCTGTATTTAACCACTAGGCAAGGCAAGAGTGTTTGTTAGACTGCACAGCCAGTACCAGACAACAGAAAGCAATCTACTCAGGCTTCCTCATTCTGAAGAAGTTTAAAAAGTTGAGTGAAAAAAAACCAGTCCTAAAACTTGTTTCATTCCCAAGTTTAATTAATATTTTTACCTATGACTGGTCAACCTCCAGCAATGCATCCAGACATCTGTTTTAACCAATATCTTTTAAGATACCTTCTCTCTAACCACTAGTCCTCAAGCCAAGCCATTGATTACAATCTCTCCAGTGAAAGAAAAGCACTGTCAAACAAGAGACTTATGTCGTTATGGATATTTGGTTGCCACCCAGACTTTGTCTGTGAGAATTATCTTAAGCAACCTAACATCTGCTAGTTTTATTTTTCCCATTAATTTTTTCTTCCATGTTGCTTTTAGCTATTCCTCCATCTTTCAGAGTTTAGTGGAGCTAGATTCAATAAAAAGAAGTTATATTATATATTGTATAACATCTACCACACTTTTTTATTTGAGTGAGTACAGTTTACGGCATCAGACCTTGATTGTATTAATATATTATGCAACATTTTTTTTTCTTTACGAGGTGAGAGCTTTTCCTTCACATATATCTGCTATTTTGGTGTAAACTCAGGTCATTAGGAAAGTCCAGTATCATTTAGGCTAAACACATTCCTCTTACTTGCTTCTACAGGAATCATAAGAAGGATTTTATCTAAGGCAAAAAGAGTATGAGCACTGAGAAGTATCTCCAATTTGATGTACTTACATTAGAATATTTAAAATTTTATCAATATATTTTCCTGTTCGATTGGCACCAACCGATGTGTCTTCGCACGAGCAGTGTATTCTTATGAAACTGTAAGAAGATTAAGCTCAGACAGGATTTAAGTGTTATGTACACTCCACTGCATCCTTTGGCAGCGAGCCATAGTAATATTTTCCTGTTACCAAATCAAGGTCACGGAGGCATGCTTTATTGTTTCAGCAGATACCACATACAACTTCCACATCCTAAAAAGGTGTATAGCAACACATTTCATAGAGGTATTAGGCCTTCTAGCTTACACACAAGAGCAGGACAAAGTTCACGTTACTCAGTTCTAGATACTTAAATGAAGTGGCTGTGGGATCTAACTAATCTCCTGCAGGGTTCCTCTACAGTCGGTAGAGAGAAAACAGCTCCTTTAGAGTGAGATTCAGGAATTCAGCACCTTTCGTAACCTAGTAAGAGTTGATCCACAGGCAAAAACAAGACCCGACACAGACCGTGAAGTGCGTCACTTGGGTTTTTTCATCTAATATTTAACTACTGTTATAATCTTCAAGTCAAAGCAGATTTGTGATGGAGGAAGAATGCAAGATACACCCACACCCCTATACAGCTGAAATACTCATAACTGCTGTAAAAGAGGTTCTTAAATTCAACTCTTTGAAAACAGATTAAAGAACAATTCAAACAATAATTGAAAGAAAGCAACACCAAAAATATCATCTCTCCAAGCTGCATCCTTTTGGGTGCATCTTCTTTGAAGCTAAGTAGTAAAGACCATTTTACATACGGAGTAGGACTAGAGTATCAACTATGGCAAGCAGTACTGCTCTACTAAGAACAAAGAAATCATTTGAATCTAACCTAGCTTGCACCAGACACAAAACAAACATTTCCTTACATATCATTCCTCAGTTTCTTTCCAACTGAACTACCTTTTCAACGTTAGCATTCCTCAAAGGAAGGAACACAAAATTTTTGTCCTAGTCAAAAAGGTAATCATAGACTCCCAAATAGCAATCTGTAGTTGGATCCTATTTTGGGAGTCATACATCACAGTGTATGTAAATGGTGTATTTAGCTTTTGTAAAGATCTGGATCTTAATTTCACATTCAAAGGACACCTATTATTCATCAAAACTATTCCCATATAGCTATCAGCAAACATCTCAAATTACTTGCTTGGTACAAAGGTCAGCCTTGTGGTGATAGCAGACCAACAGGCTCATGGCTTCCTAAATTTCCCTCTCAGTTTTCCCATTCTTTAATGTATATATTCTGTGTTTATTTTTCTCTAATCTGCTAATTCCAATTTGATAAATCCAAGTCCTTATTATCTGACTTTAATTCCTTAATGCCTACTCTTTCCAGAGGGAAACTAGTTGGATCCATAAAGGAAAAGGCAAGAGCAAACAAAAGTATTTGCAGCAGGGACTGCTAAGGAAGTAGAACTAAAGAAGCAAATTACAAAACTAAGTTCTTCAGAGTACTGACATGCTCATATTTAAATATATTTAAAACTCCATATTCTCACATACCCAAATTCTCTTATTTAAATGAGCAGTGCATAAGGCTTGATGTAATTAAACCAGAGCTGGCCTGCTTTATAAAATAGTTCAACCACATTATTTTCAGCAATCTAAACTGTCCATGAGAAAGTAACAGCTATGGCTCACTTCAAGAGAGCAAGAATGATAAGAGCACTATAACAAGATACAGTCTTGCAAACTGATTCTGAAGGACAAATTTTATACTGCTCCTCATTTACTTTAATGAAACCCTCTTACTTTCCTTAAAGTGACCTTTCAAAGGTTATAAATATTGCTAATAAGATTTTTCACAGTTTTAAGTTTCCCTGAAATGAAATACTGTGTAAAATGAATATATTTCTCAAATACACTGTATAAATTGCCAAGTCATTGTATCTAGCTTCCCATATCTGAAAAAAAAATCTATTAAACTAATTGAAGAGAATTAAGAATAGATCTGAAATCCACTAGCAAGCACAGAAATTGCTTGGAAGTTTGGGAAAAAAAAAATAAAAATCTGTGGTCAGACATTCAGCATTATCCTAACTCCCCATTGCTACTTTTATAAGTCAAGGGGGCCAAAATTTTCAGGTGTTACCGAACTGAAGTTAGTAATTTAGATCTGAATACAAGGTGACAACAAACAAAATGCTTTTGGGTTTTTGAGTAATCATCATGTAGAAAGAATTGCCATTTTTTAAAAAAATAAAAATAAAAAATAACTGAAATAAAGCTTTGTTTATTAAGTTGCCTCATTCCAGAAAAATTACACTCTGTCTCAAACTTTCTTAGCATATGAGTAGACTAATGGAGGTAATGGTTCACTTCATGCTGCAGAGGCCTTCCATCTCAAAGTCTAGAGCTGACAAAAAAAGATGCATGGAGCTCAGTAACACAAGCCCTGGTTAACAAAACTGAAATTTAGCTCAAGACATAATGGATGAAAAAAAATGCAAATAATCTCTAGTTAAACATGCTGTCTTCATTTGCCACAGCTGCAGCAGTTCACTGCAATACTGAAGGTCAGGACCAACAGAAAATACCTCACTTGAACTTAGTAAATTAATCCTGAAAACTTACATGGTAAAGTTCAATATCACTTTTAGCTAACAGAACATTCCATCACCTCTGCAGAAGTGACAGTAGTTTAGATGAAGAATTATTTTATGAAGAATGAAACCTTTATTAGTGCACCTGTATTTTTATATTATCCTCATTTTCCCCATCTACCCACTCCCTTCAAGAGATGGGAACAAATTACCAAAATTCACCTCCTGAACACCACTCACAGATTATTTATTACTTGGACTGTCAAGAGAATAAAGGTAGATAACTGGAAAACATCATCCCACAAAGGATCACTATTTTTTTCCAGTTTGTTTGTGCCAGGATTAGAATTAATAGCAGCACAGAAGATGCAGACAGGAACACTGCCAATTTAAGGGGGGGGGGGGAAGAAGGGAAAAAAAAGCAGAGGCCATGACACTAAGCCCACTTTCCTGGAGGTGGATAAACTTTGTTGGAGATGGGTTAAAACAAGAGCAGTTAAACCTCAAGACAAACTTATCATTCCAGAAAACAGATACTCCTAAGGAAAAAAAAAAAAAAAAAATAATTTTTAAACTCCAAAGTTATTTCTACAGGGAAAGGAATATTCGTAGCCTCTGAACACCTAATTATCACTGCTAAGTATTATGGCTGTGCAGAACCTTCAAGAAAGATGTTCCCTACTAAAGGTCAAATTGAAGAAAAACAAACCTTAATTGCTTTAATCCCCATATGTCCAACATCAAGGTACAAAACCAAAGAAGGAAAAAAAAAGTGGGGGACAGATGGGTGAAGGGAGCCTACAAAGCTGAAGGCTTTCATTGCTACATGTGTCATAACCTGATCATTTCCTTATACCATTTGTAAGAGGAATATTTCAATATGAATCAACAAAAATAGTTTCCTAAAGTAGGTCGTTGCTGCAGCAACCAGGCGGCTGTTTGGACTACTCCCTGCCACAATGACCTACTTTTCCAGTTATACGTAACCGCGGTAGTAGGAGCCGAATTTCTCCCTGCCTTTGGAGCCGCAGCGAGACAATTCCCACACCACAGCCCAAGGGCATTCCCAGCCGGGACAGAGAGAGGCTGCGAGCAGGTATGAGCAGTGGGTCGGTTCTGCTCCTCTGTGTGGCATTCAGAAGTGCTGGCTGCTGAAGGTTAAGTGAAACCTAGTACGTGCTCTGAGTTCAAAAAGTACCAAGCCAATGTTCGGAACCGGAGGAGCTGATAAAAAATAGAAGGGGAAGGTGTCAAAACGCACAGCAGCCTGTGAACAACGTGTCCCCTGCCAGAGTCAACAGCTGGCAGCAAGTGTCAGCACAAACAACAGGCTGCTTCTGTACTACCTTCCAAGCACAAACCAACGGACGTCATCCTTTGTAACAGGTCTTAACATTAAACCTGCGTAAAAGAAAAACTCTCAGGAACAACAGGTAAAGCTAAGATGTTTTCAAACCCTATTTAACACTGAGACATACAAAGGAACCCAGGAAGTAATGTTGACCATTACTTAATTTGCTGTTTACTGTTGCTGTTAATGACCATTAACCTTATGACAAAGGAAAAAAGATCATCAGTACAAATTTTCATTGAACTATGTCTTAACCTTACAGTTATCTCTGTAGACATAAGCCTGCAAGGCTTCAAACATCGACCATACTGACTTGTGCGTAAGTATGTTTTTGATCAATTTATGCAAACTCCAAGTTCAAAAGCTTTCTTTCAGGGTAGAATTTAAGAAGTGGCAAGCACAAGAGACTATCTCTTCCAAGCGAAGGACAAGCCATTCCAACAAAAGGCAAGCTACGCATTACCAGATAGCACATCCTAATTTGAACCTTATTTGACAGAAAGACTGACAGACAAAGCCCATATTACGAAAGGTGAAAAACAAAGCTCTCCAAAGCTTACTTTACCTTAAGTCCTCTTAAAACTTTTAATTCCTGCAGGAAAAATACTGGAATCAATGACAATACAGTACTATGAGTGGAAAAGTTTTGGAATTTTCTTCACACTTTCACTTGTGAAAAAATTGTACATAATGAGGTAATTACTCCTACACATCTCAAACTCTTCAAACAGAACAGAAAAAATAAGAAAAAAAGAAACATCTAAAAACTATTTTTTCCTTTAACTTTGTAATTGACAAGCCATAGAGCAGAAAGCGCAAAGGTAGGATTCTGGAAGAAAGGGACTAGCAGAAGAAGAAAAAGTTGTAGAATTCTGAAAAATAAACACAATAAAACAAACAAAAAAACAAACCCACAAACAAAAAAACCCAAACCAAACCAAACAAAAAAAAAAAAACAAACACAAAAACAGAAAGGCTGATGCTGCAGGCACAACTGATCACTAGTAACACTTTCCAGTTTGAAAGTGTGACCTCCAGTGCCAAAAATGCAAGTTCCATTGTGCTATTTCATATGGAAGTTGTAAAGAACCAGAGTAAAACTTCCAGTAAACACAGCACTGAAGAACTTTTATTTAGCAAACTAACACAATGTTTCAGAGTTGGCACTGAAAAAGAGAGGCGGTTGGAGTTATATTTCGTAGCATGCAGAAAGCCAAAATCTGAAATGCAATAATAGGAAGATCTGCATTACCCCCACAAACCCATGATTTTCTTCATGTTTTAGAAGAAAAACACTACCACTGAAATGAAGTACTTTTACTTTGCACCAGTAAATTTACTGGCAACTAGCTTACAAAAAGGAAATTTCAATAAAATGAAAAAACCCTGCTCATTGAAGACACCGTGACTATATGATCAAAACTAATCTTTAAACAGATCTCATCAGATTATGAAAGCCTTGAAACAACAGGGAAAAATATACTACATTAAAGCACAGCAATTTACAACTTTTTTCCCCTTTGGCATGAACTGAAGAAACTATACATTAGTAGATGTTTCCAGGTCATACTAGTAAAGAACATGCTGGAGAAAAGAAAATAGAAAAAGTCATTCATAACAAGTCATTTACAGACACATGGACAGGATCTGGGATATACTGCACAATAGCAGTAAAAAGCAAACAGCTACACTGTCTAAAAAGAAACACAGAAAGCACAGTAAACTAGATTTTACTAAACCTGTCGTCTACTGAAAAATAGTGATGTAAAGTCACAGGAATTATCCCTGAATAAAACAAATAATTCAGATTACATCCTTTGCTTGACCACTCATTAAGATTTGCCTAGTTTCAACTTCTTGAGTTCACTAATAGCAAGACTTATGAAAAGAAAAAACAAAACCAAAGCATAACCTCCTCCCCAGTCAAAGACCTTTCTGAGACTTGGATGGTAAAAATCACTCTGTAGAAGATATTATTTTAAATGCATATCTCAGTTTTACAGATGTAGAGTCATGCCTCTCCCATGACAGGGGAATAAGTGAAACAATAGTAGGCACTCTCTGCTAAAAGCTGCATTGTTCTCTCTTTCTACTTTTAAGACTCCTAGGGAAAAAAAAGTGCTTGTTTATTCCCAAGATTGTGAAATATGAAGAAGAGGAAAAAATAATTTTTAAAAATCAAATCACTTGGTGTCACAATTTACAGAAACAAAATTTCAACTCATAATAAGAGGAAACTCACAAAAGAACATAGGAAAAAAAAAATTACTCCATTCTTCAATTAATCCAATGTCTTGAAAATCATATAATGAACTATTTTTAATGCCAGCTGCTCTATGAAATGAAGTTTCACAATTGTCTGTACACTTCTCCAGTACTTCAGAACTGCACAGATTGCGAAACTGAGATAAAGCTTGTCATGGTGTTCTGTATCTTTAGTGCATAGCAAAATTGTAACCATGCAGACCATGGTCATGTTTTACAAACTATACAAGGCATGAAGTATCAAGCAGCCTACGTGAAGGAATTACCTATTTACTTATTTTTCTGATAAAAGCTGCCCTCCTATTTCTGTTCTTTCAATCCTTATTTTGCCCCTCTCAACTGCAGTACAGTTTACCCTTCACCTACAAGGTAAGCAGAAAATTGCCATTAAAGAAAAAGAAAGAAATATGCAAGTGCTGAAGTCCACAGTTTCCTTACTATAAAAATCAAAGCATTTTCTAGGTCATCGATTCCTTGCTTTGGATAGGTAGCAAGTTTCCCTTACAGGAGTTGTTCCTAAGTAGCCCATGCCATAGATATTTCATCTACATCATTGAAGAATTAATAACAACACATATGGATACTTCACAACTTCCTCATCTGAGCCTAAAAAGACTTCTTTCAACATTTCTAGTTTTCATTTTGGAAGGATAGGAGTCCATGTCCTGAAAGGAATCAAACTTACAGTGCAAGGATTTTGCAGCACTCACTTTTCACAGCTGTGTAAGAGTCACAAATCTACTGAAAGATGTTTAAAAAGGAATGCACATGACTAAACAGGTCAGGAAATGCTTTTGTACAAAACAAGAAATGCTGACATAAAATAAGTTTCAAACGCAAATATCAGAAAATATCTCTAGTTTAGTTGAAGTAGGAAGCAATGTGCAACACAAAAGCTCAAGTATACATGACATCACATGCCTGTCAACACAGAAATTAGACTTGCAGGACACATCCTGACCCAAGCTCAACTGTAAGAAAGCACTTCCATCTCTGGTAATCTGAACAGGTTCCATCCTATCGAAAGGAGCTTGTTGCATTAGCACTTCTCAAAAATATTATAAGCAATAGTTTGACTCTTCAATTTACTTCTGAAACCCAGAGTATTATCAAATTCTTATTTCCTATGCATGTTTACCAATATAGAATTTCAGACCTTTCAACTACTAATTCACTTTAAAAAAAAAAAAAGAATCTAAGTATAGAATTTAAAAAAAAAAAAGCTTATTTTAGGAAGCTCTGTTCACTGCAGCTCAGCTGTCTAAACTAACGCTAGCAAAACCCGTGTTATTTTTCATTATTCCCTAGTAGTGATTTTTGTATTATTGGGAGCATAACTGCTCGGGAAGTATAGATATTCATGTAAACTTTTGCCACAGCTGTTTCTGTTTACACTGGAAACAACATTGCAACATGGACCTGTTTTTCCCAGTCCTTTCCAGTCTATCCTTCACCTCCACTAAAACCTTACCCTTGCATAAAGAAACATTTACACACACATAACCCAAAAGCAATGAAAGCAAATGCATAATGGTGACCTGAAATATATATGGAGGCTTCTGGGTTAGAAGAACATTGCAATTACAGTTCACCTGTTGACCTAGATTGCAAAGAACTTGAAAGCCAGAAGCATACAAACGAACCTTGCTCCACATCTAAACTTGAGTTCTGGAAAACCTAAGTAAAACATATTGCACCAAAATACCATGAAGTTCTTACCCCAGTAATCAAACCCAGTCCTTTCCTAGAGGTAGTCAAAGGCATGGCTATTAAACCTGCTAAAATGTGATATGCAAATTAAGCCTGCAAAACACAAAGCCACATACTCCCACACTACTTACACAACCAATTCATGCTCAAGATGACTTCTGCCTTTTTAGGTCACTGTGGGAAGACCACAAAATGCCCTAAAGCAAAGGGTTTCTTTCAATACACAAACTAATATGTCACAGACTTCAGTGTGACTTCTACACTGAAAAAAAGGCTGACTTGGCAGGCAGCTTGACCTTCCTCCTAGCATGGGTTATATAACTAACCTGAAAACCTGCCAGGCATTGAGAGAGTATGGAAAAAGAATCACCTTCCTTGAAAATAAAGGCTTCAATGCTGTAGATAAACTGCCACAAAGCAAAAAGTTCAGGTGGGACAAAGCTAAACAGCTTTTTTTGGCAATATTTGCATAATGACACAGGTTTAAAGAGTAGCTTCCATTGGCATGAAGACATTTTCATAAATTGGAGTATAATATTCTTTATTGAACGAAAATAGCCAAAAGAGGACAATACTACATAAAATAATTTGCTTTGAAGAACTAATGCAGAATTCATTGACACTGCCACATACTGGTCAGTCGGGGGAAAAAAAATAAATCTGTACTCTTCATTGCCTAGAAAAAAAGCTGCTTTCGCATTCGTCACAGATGGTGTTTGTTGGGGGTTATCACCCAACATTGTTGGCTTTTATGACCAGACAAGGTAACACCGCAAGTTCCAGACAGATTGCATTCCCCTGCTCAAAGAATGTGATCTATTGACACACAGGTAAAATAAAAACAAAACAAAAATACCTTCCTTGTCCCAAGAGGAGGAAGACTGAAATAATCCTATGGAGCTGCTTCAAGACTGCATTTGTCCCTTGATAATCGAAGTCCACACACTACTCATACATATCAGAACCACTATGCAGATCTCTTCTTCATATCCTCAGACCTGGAGATCAGTGGTGTTAAACCAGATCCCTAAAACCTCAACATTTCTTAACCTGAGCAATCAGATTCCTTCAAGATCTGTCTTGCAGTCAAAAAGCAGATTGTATACATGTATACAGTTTTCATACAAAATGTATACATTTCTCTGGCCTATAATACCTGCTACTTAGGAAAAAAAAAAAATAAAAACTTACTGAACTCAGTATATAACTGGATTTGCAGTACTGCCTGTTGTCTTCATGCCAACCAAAGCAGACCCCTCTTGTCCAATTTAAGTTACATGACCACGTCCAGTGATGCAAGATCATTCACTAAAATAAGCAGACATGCGTAGCATAATTCCTCAGCTGCCAGGATTTTTTCTCATCTTCTGACCGTTTGACAAAAAAAATAAATCGGGCCTTTTCCCTAACGCAGTAAAAAGGCCCATACTTATTTTCAAGAATGTAACTTAAAAGGGTGTCAGCAAATGGCAAGCCACAGAAGAAAGCAGTAATCACCTTCCAAAAACCTCCTGGTGGTTACTACACACAAGAGCAACATAGAGCACAGTTATATGGCCATTTTAGTCTGGCTCAAATTCATAGTGCCACTGAAAGAAATACTACCTGCCCTTCCCACTCTCGCCTCTTTACTACTACTGCAACGTTTTTGGTGGCACAATCTTACCACAGAGGTAATCCCAACAGAACTGGTAACTCATCTCTTTTGGACAGCCCGATGAGCTAACCTGGTTCACCACAGGGCTGTGTGCTATCACAAAAGGGTGGAGCCACCCCCATTCATCAACAATGAAGGATTAGAACCATGAGGACATACGTCAGTGTGGTTCAGTGACGTACTTTGTAAATGACAGGACGAGATCATATAACACAATGAATTACAGAGGGAATCACAGAACTCTGGGCACTTTCAGGGTAGACAAGGCCTTCTGTGAAAGAGGACAGGTGGGCAGCCCAGGTGTGTGGCACTGGAGGGTTTCTCTAATCTCACCACAGGTACAACACAACTCCCATCTGAATACACGGCTTCTGAAAACAAGTTCTCTTTGCTAACAGCTTTTGAGATTTACAGTTTAATCGCCCTCAATTTAGTGGTCTTGTTGGACAAAAGCACTCCAAGCTGCAAAGTGCACTGGAGTTGAAGGCATTCATTGAAAGGTGTGGTGGGTAGGTCTAGAACACAAGCACAGGAGTACTGAAGCTTCCCCTTGCAGACCTGTTACACCCTGGCTATAGCAGCAGAGTGCAGCACGCGCCACTTACCCTGCAAAAGAAACCCCAAAGTACCTACAGAATACATATAAAACTATCACACCCAAACTTGATGTATGTCTAGCTTTGTATATGAAAAACCAAGAGTGTTGCCTCTACTTATATTTTAGGTGGTTATTTTGGTGTTAAGTATTTAATAAATAAACTATTTCATAAATGAAATGGATTTTCATCATAGGTGCTATATTATGAAAACAAATTTAAAGGAACATTTTTACCTGGGAAGTTATGATTATTTTGGTCTGCTCTTTTTAAAATACAAAGCACACCACCAAAATTAACCAAGGACAACACACAAATTTTGCCTGCCTGATTACAGATATGACATTATTTAAAAGTGAAATCCCTCATAGGAAATTCTATAAATAAACATTATTCACAATCCCAAACCCAACAAACAAGTCTCTATGGGACAAATCATAACTTATATAACCTGAAACTATAAGCATATTTTCAAAAGCAGATGCACAGAATAGTAAAATTTAACAGATGTTACAGAAGGATGTCTGGGTATTATTTTTTTAAAACAAGATCCCATTTCCGTGCATTGCAGTGTTTGTCCTGGAGATGAAACATCTTTTTTCTTTTCGACATAATTTTTTAATTTTTAACATGTTTTGAGGTATGAGTGTTAAATAAAAATAAAAATCACACACTCATACAATGTTTTGTGTTGGAAGAGACCTTTAAAGGTCATCTAGTCCAACTCACCTGCAGTGAGCAGGGACATCTTCAACTAGATCAGGTTGCTCAGAGCCCCATCAAATCTGACAACATATCACATCTTTTCTTTTCCTAAATCAATAGGACTGTCTTCCATAACAACAGCATGATGCTGAACACAGTATTCTCCCAGAATATACTAAATGTACAAAACAAATTTTATTATTCTTAAAGTGAAAGTTTGGAATGATTACAAAAATAAATACAAGGATTGGCAAGATTAAAATACCCACCTTTATTATAAAGTCAATTGCTGCATGGCAGTCTTTATCTGGCATATCAAAACCATATACACACACTCAGAGACAAACTGAAAAAGTAAATTATTAGCCAAAGTAAATTCTTATGCAGCAACTAACAGAATGTTTGCGTTTCTTTTTATCAATTGTCAGTCTGTACTAAAACCAGGGCTAAATGAAACCCTACCCTAAGTGATATTGCTAAATATGAGATCCCGTTCTTCTTAATATGGAAAAGTCTGTGAGCACATAGGAACACATTTTTTCATAAGTAGGTAATGGTTACTTGGTGGAGGACGTAAGTTACATTCTTCAGCTGCTGGGTTGACACAATTAGATGCATGCTAATCCTGGTGCCAAAAGTTTAAGGGCACTTGACAAAACTTGAACAGACCGTTAGAACAATTTTTCATCTAGCATCTCCCCCCACCCTTTCTCCATCACTTTTTACTGCTCCGCAAAAACTCTCCCAGCAGCCTGTGAATGACACTGGAAAACTCCCTCTATCGAAAAAGCACCTCTCAAGGGAAGCACACCTTGATTTGACAGCTTGAAAGCAGGAACAGCAAGAAGAAATTGAACAGAACCAGAAAAAATGAAGCAAGTTAAGGAAGGCGCTGGCACTTGTTACGTAGCAGTCGTGGTTTTAAAACAGGTAGGCTGAATGCCAGGAGAAAGGAGGTCAGTAAGACCATGTGACTGCTTAGTAATTAGACTTGCTCAATAGTGTAATCACACAAAAATATTATTTCATGAGCATTACATGACTGTTTAAAGAGAAAAGTTAAACAAAACGCCATATGTATTATAGACTGATATTTGTCTGATTTAACACACGTTTCTAAAAATTAACCATAACTGGTGACTCTGCAGAAGGACAGTATTACTTCTAACAAGAAACTAAATCTCCCCTTCTCTTGTATTCTTGCACCATTTTTCCTCATATCCATTGTGTTAATCACACTTTGAACTCTGACAGTCCAGAGTTTTGCCCAGGGCATTGGGGCCATAAACTGACCAGAAAATAAACTCTTGGTGTCAATCAACTAAAACTATGACAGGACCACTGTAAATTCACACCAGAAGATTAAATCTGACTTATGTTCCAAGAGCTGAAGGGCTTCTGCTCCTAATCTCAAAATATTTCTGATGACTTCAGCACCCTGCTCCACGGGCATGTAAGCAAGGATCATGCTTACAGTCATCAAGTGACCAAGGAGACAAAATGCTTCACTATTAATTACAAGTGCCAAACGAGACTGGCAAACCAAAAAACTGCATCATTAAGGCTCGTGTATGCATACTGTGAATGTATGTGTTACCACTGGTTAAAAATAGCTCATTAAAACCCTGGAACCTAAAGTAAATTTATTCCGGACCAGTAATTGTTCATGTGAATAAAAATTTATTGAGACTACTCTAATAAACATACAGTTCCAGCAGCCAGTTATTCTCTGAGGTTATTTTACTCTTAGACTGGAAAAAAAATAAAATCTGAGTATCTCACAAAACCAGGTTAGGCAGGCAGTGAGACTTCCTACTTAAATCCACATGCAGCATGTGCCTAGATGCTATTCAAGTCCCAGAGATTGTTTGAAGTGCTTTGGACAGAGGAACTATAATTTACTCTTCTTCTGGAAGGGCTTCAGTAGGGGGAGTAGGGGATGAAGGTGTGGGAGAAGCACACAGAGGACTAAAAGAAAAATGCTCCCCTTCATTAAAAAAACCCAACCAACCAAACAAACAAAACAACAACAAATCAACCAACCCACACCCCCAAGAACTCAGCCCCTCTAACCAGCAATGAAAGACGCTTTTCTGCAAATATAAAATGCAGTGCAGGGACTAGTTGTCTTTCAGAACACAGAGAACGCTGTTAAAGGAAACCAACTAGCAAATACATCACACACGAATGTACTCAAGGACTGAATTAGGTAACAATCCTATTAAACAGTCATTGAAGAACCAGGGCAGCAGCATTGAAGACATGAACTTCCTTTTGCTAGACTCAAAGTTCACATTTGTCTATCATTCACTAGCTCACAGAGACTATAGCCAAAAGCGATTTAGCATTTCAACTGCAAAACACATTAGAAACCGTGAAGTGCTCGAGACACGTGATTTCATTAACACTTAGGTTTGCACCAATCGCTGGCATTCTTTTAAAAACTTAAGTAGTTGCTCATGCTTCATCCATAAAACTAAGACTCCTGAGCTTTCTTTATGAAGTCAGGATTCGTTTTTCAAAACAACTATTCCCTTAAAAACAAACAAACAAACCCAACAATTAAAAAGCCTCTACAAAAGAAATGTAGGTCATGAACCTCAGATAAGCTAAGCATCTAATAATTCTTAAGTGGTATGAACACTATTTTTGTGAGTGAAAATGGAATAGGCATCAAGTTAAAGTTCACAGAAGGCATTTTTAGTATTTCCATCTTCCAAAAAAAACCAGAAATAGGAACATAAAGAAAACTTCTCAAAATGTGAAGGAAAAAAAAAACATACAAAAAACCCAAACCCTCCAAAGGTAAGTTACCTTGCTGGTAAAGTATTCAATGTACTGGGATACAAAGTAGTAAATCTGAAATAAACAATCCTTGAAGAGAAGTCAGCTGAATTGAAACCCAAAGTATCTCGACTTTGTCATTCTTTTATGACATGGTGTTGAGCCGAGTTTCATTGTGCTTATTTCATAATCTGGCAACACTTCTCAGCACCCTAAGTCTGGGCAGGCTAAACTCATAAGCCTTTCAAGTTCCTGACACTGGATGGACAGATGATACAACACTCCATTGCACTGTCAACCCTTTTAAAAGAGTAGTAACTCTCAGGTCTCTAGCGACGTTCTAACCAATGTCACAAGACAGTACGCACAGATGTCCCATCAACCTCTGCCTTAACGTGGCAAACATTTAGAATGGAAGCGTTAGCCACAACTCACAGTGAAGTCCATTTTTGTAGATCTGGTAGGGCCACACCTCGAAGGCGTAGGAATAGAGCTCTGAGGGGACACTGCACAGCCTTCCTTGCCGAAAAGCGACTCCCAAGACTTTACTTTCGAACCCAGCAAGCAGCCTCACAGTTTTTCGCAGAACGAAGTCCCCCTGTGCCGGCACACGGCTGCCCACAGACGCCGATGTGAAGCAGCCCCTCGGTCAGCACCCGCTCCGAACTGCAGCGCGGGTGCGCACCGGGGGCGCGCTCGGGC
>NW_008609658.1:0-805 GCF_000691845.1 Merops nubicus
ACAGTTTGATGTCCAAGTGGAGATCAGCGATGAGTGGTGTTCATCAGGGGTCAGTACTGGGACCACTGTTCTTTGTCAGTGACATGGACAGTGGAACTAAGTGCACCCTAAGCCAGTTTGTGGCCGACACCAAGCTATGTGGCGCAGTCGACATGCTAGAGGGAAGGGGTGCCATGGAGAGGACCTGGACAGGCTTGAGAGGTAGGCCCATGCCAACCTCATGAAGTTCAACAGGGCCAAGTGCAAGGTCCTGCACCTGGGTCAGGGTTGTCCCAAGCCTAAATACAGACCAGGCAGAGTATGGATTGACAGCAGTCCTGAGAAGAAAGACTTGGAGGATCGCATTGATGAAATGGTCAACATGAGCCAACGATGTGCAGGTGAAGTCCAGAAAGCCAACCATATCCTGGTCTGCCTAACAAGAAGCATGGCCGGCAGGTCAAGGGAGGTGATACTACCCCTCTACTCCACTCTCGTGAGACCCCACCTGGATTACTGTGTCCAGCTCTGGAGGCCCCAAGACAAGAAGGACGTGGACCTGTTGGGGCATGTCCATATTTGGTGGTTTAGCCCCAGGTGGGAGCCAGGAACCACATGGAAACCACTGTTGAAAGTTTAAGTAGACTGGGAATTTTTCTTCAAGGTCTTTGTGCCACAGATAGTATCTCAGTGATTGTTGTGGGGTACCAGCAAAGGCCACTGCGCTGCTCTAAGGTGGTGCTAGTAACAAGATGGCTTTGTCAGAATATATATTCATATATGTACGTGTATATATATACACAGATATATATTATATAGATATATA
>NW_008609659.1:0-997 GCF_000691845.1 Merops nubicus
ACCTCCTCTCTTAAAACTTCTGGGTTTGAATCAGGCGGGGAGATGATACATTAGTGCACGTAGAAGAGTGGTACAGGAACAGACACAAAGTCCAACACAGGGCTTAGATCCTGTATACGAACTACACCCCAGCTGAGAGCTGTCGGTTCTGGGTTGCTGATTATTTCTTAATGAGTTTCTGTGTTACTTTTTTACCTCTAGGAAAAGACTTGAAAATACTTGAGTATTTGAAGGGGTAGGTTTCACCCAGTTCTGGACATCAACAGCTGGGTCTGGGAACAGTATCTCCAAAACATGCCACTTGTGGATGTAGCCAATAAAATGGGGCCATCCCCCGAGACACCCATTGGGTCTGGACTCCCAGGCATTAATGCCTAAATCCCCTAAGCTGCAATGGATGCAATAACAAAGAGCCCTACACCCACCCCTCGATTTTCACCAGGTGGAATACAAATATTTCTTCAAAGGAAAAGCCCATTTCAAGGACTTGGTTTTAATTTTTTTTTTTTTTTCCGATTTTACAGAAATTCAGGTAGTCACTATGAGCAGAAATTATCAATATATTCTACATGATAGAAAGTATAAATGTGGCCTGCTTATGCAGAATTAATGCAATGTTGAGTCAATAACAGTGATGAGGGAACTTTATGTGTCACTTTTAACTTCCATGCTCCTTGAGGACCTGAGCCCGGCTCACAGGAGAGATTGACCACAGTTTAGATAATCATTAGGTCTTCTCACCACTTCCAAAAATCAGTCATTTCATGTGCGGATGCACCCATGACCTAGACGGGGCCCCACATTAGCTTCTAACTTTACCAAATCAACTTCCCTTTCAGCACGGATCTGTCAAGAAAATCAAGGGTACCGATCCTTCTAAAACCTACAGCATCTACCTGTGCGGAGCGCGAACAGGAACGGGAAGGGCCATCACTGCCTTCTGCAGCCATCTGCACCTCTGCAGGCCAGTTGAGCCAGCCAAGGCAGTTGACAGTTG
>NW_008609659.1:1036-1351 GCF_000691845.1 Merops nubicus
TGGCCACCCGCCAGCCAATCCAGTTTGAGCAGCTTTTTCTCCATTGCTTCAGCAGAAAGTGGCGAAAATGGGACAGTTCCAAAAAAACTCCCTGTCTGGTGTGTCTTTAAGGGCCAGGCAGGGCTTCTGTCCTACCAAGCTACTTGCCGCAGGAGCTGTGGTCTCGGAAACAAACCTTTGACACGACAAAGACAAAACTTTATTCTTTGACTGTATTCCAATATCTATATTTTAACTGAAATTAATTTCCGCAGGTCGAGTCTGGCTGCCCCGTGACAGCCATGGGCGAGTGCCCTCTCCCTGTGCCGATGCCCA
>NW_008609660.1:0-4989 GCF_000691845.1 Merops nubicus
AAGTGGGGAGGGGTCAGGGGTTTTTAGGGCACAGAAATAGCCAAAAAGCCAACTGGTCGCCCGGGTCACCCTTAGTGTTGGCATCTCAGAGCTGGCTCCCACTCCTCTCTTGGATATTGCAGAACTGGAGAGAGATACCAGCGTGGGGAACAACTGTGGGTGCTGCAGGAAGAGGAGCAGAGGCTGTAGACAGCCCTGGTGGTGAGGAGACACCCAAATTGTGGTGTTGGGTACAACCACCACCCAACCTCCTCGTGTTCCACCAGCCTGGGGCAACTCTTCTGTCCTGGGGCCCTGATTCAAGGTGGCACTGAGACACCCTTAAAGGAGGGGCTGGTGCTTTGTGAGCCAGGATAGGGGGGAGAAGGACCCATGGCCAGATGGTAGGAGATGAAGTTGCTGTGCTGGAGCTGCTGGGAAGGGACTGGGACTCTGGTGGTGGGTTCACCCCAGGCTGGGCTGGAGTTTGGTGGTGGCAGAGCAGGGTCCTTCATGCTGGTGTGAGGCTGAGTGACAGGGAGGTTCTGTGTGCTCGGGGGGGACTCAGAGACAGGCCCTGGAGCTTCTCAGGGTCCTTCTTGCCACCCTTCAGCGGGGGAAGGAGAAATTTGGCCCTTCCTCAGCAGGGGCAGGACCAGGAGGTTGGGACTGTCACAGGAAGGAGGCTGGATGCCCACCCAGGCCTGGGCCCTTGGGCTGCATTCTGCCTGAGCTCAGGACCTCCTCAGAGCACCATCACTAGGGACAGGGAAGGGCAAATCCAGAGGGATATTGTCACAGAATCAGAAAATCCCAGACTGCTGTGGATGGGAAGGGACCTTCCAAACTCATCTGCTCCAACCCCCTGCAGGGAGCAGGGACAGCCCCAACCAGAGCAGGTTGCTCAGAGCCCTCAGCCTCCCCTGGGATGGTGCCAGGGATGGGGCAGCGACCACCTCTCTGGGCAACCTGGCTCTCACCACCCTCAGTGTCCAAAATCTCTCCCTTCTCTCTAGTCTAAACCTCCCTCTTTGAGTTTAAACCATCCCCCCTTGTCCTGAAGTCCTCCAGAAGTTCTCCAGAGCTGCCCCACTTGGAGGCCACCCCCAGCTCCTCTGCCTGCAGCCCAGACCCACACGGTGGCTCCTGGGGACACCAAAGCCACGTTGTGTGGCAGGGTGTGAGCCCTCCCTTTGATGGGAAGTCCTCTGGATCCTGCCTGGCAAAACAAAAGTGTTTTCCCAAATCCTGGCCACCCTGAAGCCAGCAGCTGGAGTGGCTGTGGCACCACTGGGATGTCCCAGACGCCCAGCACTGCTGGGTGGGGGGTTTTGTGTCTCTCCTGGAGAACAAAGTGCCAGCAAAAGGCTCTGAGTAAGGAGCAGGAAAACCTCCATCCCTGCAGGAGGCTGGGCAGGGAAAAGATGTCCGTGTGTCTGTCCCTCAGAGTGGAGACCCTGAAAGACACGAGGAGAAAGCTCCAGTGGAAATGGAACTTAGGTAGAACCTCAGCCCAATTTCTGCAGTGCTAAGAGAGGAGACTCCACTGCCTGCTCCTGCAAGAGATCAAAGTCCTGCTCTGCTAGGAGTTCTTTTTGCTCTGTTAAAGCCACTGGGGTAATGTGGATTTGGGGGATGGAGCTCAGGAGTTAACTCTCCTCGGTGCTCCTCAGGCTCAGCAGCTCCAGGGTGTGCAGAGGGTGAGGCTGAAGAGGAAGGGGTTAAACCCTGGCCTCCTGGATGCCACCCAGGCTCCTGCCATGCTCTCCATGGATTCAAAGCAGACAGTTACTTACTTTTGCCTGGATTTCTCCACCTGGAAAGCTGGGCTAAGAATAGCCAGCTCCCCAGAGCCCACGGTGCCCGGGCAGGGGGAATTGAGTGCCAGGCACTGTGGGATCCCTGGGGGAAGCTGTTGGCTCGGGGAGGTCATGATGCTGCTGGGAGCTGGGAGCTCAGAGAGGTTCCCAAAAGGCTGACAGGGTCAGGCTACCAAAATCCCATCCATATCCCCTCGAATCCTGCTGGGAACCCCTGAGCTCGTTCCACCTCCTGGGCTCGCAGGTTGCAGAGGTTAATCCTGGTGGCTTTATTTTGGTGGAGATCTGGATGCCTGATGGAAGCCTGGGCACAAAGCAGGTCTGGAGGGAGAGGAAATGTGTTTTCTCAGGCCTGGAAAATGCCAACAGGGCTTCTGAGTTCCATTCTTTTATTTTATCAGGACATGGACTTTTGGACCCTCTGTAACCTGCTCTGACACCCAGAACCTTTTCCTGTTCCAACCATCTGGTGGCTGAGTCTCCCAGACACCAACCAGCCTTGGGGGGGTGACCTGAGCCCCCACCACAAGCCCAACTCCCTGAATTTACACAAAAATAACATCTAGGAGTTGGTGAAGGACACAGAAAGCACTCAGGGCAGAAACCCTCCAGGCTGGATGTGCTGGAGTGAGCTGAGGACGAGGACTCCTTCTTGGTGTCCTCCTGGCGTTCTCCTCCCCAGCTCTTCCCTGCCCCCCCTGCAGATTTCTGGTCATTGTTCTCTGGTTTCTGGCCCAGCTTTGTTGTCTCAGTGTGCTGGGGACTGGCCCCAGCTGGGCTCCCACCACTTCCTGCCAGGAAGCCCAGGGCTGATGAGATGTTTCATGAGGAAACCCTTCTCTGGGCTTCCTTCGGCTTCTCCTGGGTCGCTACCAAAAATGAAGCTCAATTAGCACCAGAACACTTGAGAAGTTGCCTGTTGTGGCTCCATCCAACACCACGGGCTGGGGCTTGGTGCCACCTCTGCCTTGGTTGTGTTGGGGACTGTCGTGGGCAACAGGGGTGAGGTGTTTGTGGAGCCCTGTGTGTGGGTACGTGGGTGTTTAGGGTGTGCAAGCTCTTGGATTTGGGGTAATTAATCCTTTTCCTTCCACCTTCCTTCTCCTGCTCGGCCAAGCTCTGTCCTGCACTCTGCAGAGCGAGGTGAAAAGTTTCAGTGAAGTGTCTTTTGTAAAGTAGAACAGAATCAGGGAATCATTGACTTGTTTGGGTTGGGAGAAACCTTTAAGATCATTGAGTCCAACCCTGCCCCTAGCACGGCCAGGTCCCCACTGCCCCGTGTCCCTCACCCCACATCTCCACGGCTTGGGAACCCCTCCAGGGGTGGGGACTCCACCACTGCCCTGGGCAGCCTGGCACAGCCCTGGGCCACCCTCCAGGGCAAGGAATTGTTCCTCAGGGGCAACTGAAACCTCCCCTGGGGCAACTTCAGACTGTTTCCTCTTTTCCTCTTGTCCTGTGGCTCGGTCCTTGGGAGCAGAGCCCGACCCCCCCCTGGCTCCAGGCTCCTGTCAGGAGGTGTCAGAGCCAGAAGGTCTCCCCTGAGCCTCCTTTGCTCCAGGCTCAGCACCCCCAGCTCCCTCAGCTGCTCCTCCCCACACTTGCCCTCTGGACCCTTCCCCAGCAGCTCCGTTGCCCTTCTCTCTCAACCCATTCCTGCACATCCAGAGGGTCCCAGCACCCCCGGGCACCAGTGACCCACAGCCCAGCCCCCTGTCCCTGACTGGAGCTCACTGGTGAGCTGAGCCAGCACCACCCTGGGCTTGGAGCACGGCGCTGGGCTGCAAAGAGCTGGTCCCAGCCCAGGCTGCTCCCCAGGGGCTGGCTGGCCTTGGGGTGTTTCTGGGAGCCTGGGCTGGTGACTTTTGGGGGCAAGGAGCTGCAGCACGTGGCAACTGTCCACCATCCTCTTGGTCTCTTGGGGCAGCAATCTGGCAGTGAAAGGCCACGGCCATGCCCCTGGGCTACCTGGGTCCTGTTGGTTCCTGCAACACCCAAAACCCTCCAGTTTCTCCTCATATTTCTTGTTTTTCTCCCTGTGTTTCTCCTTCTGGTTCCCTTGCTGACCAGAACCACACAGTTCTGGCTGCAGCAGGGAACCACGGAGAACAAGGAGCCAGGGACAAGCCAGAACATCACTCTCTGGTCTCCCCCCTCACCCATTCCCATTTTAGGGGCAGCCTGACTGCAGCTCAGCTCTGTGGGATTCCTGTCCCTTGCTAGAACAGCTCAGCTTGAGGAAGTGAAACCTTCAGCTCAGCTCGAGAGGGGAACATGCTGCTCACGCCGTGCCCCAGACTGCCCATGTTTGGCTGGGCAGCTCTGCTGAGAGTCTGCAGGGCTCTGGTTACACCCCCAGCCACGTTTCGACCTCTTGAATGTCTCGTGGATACGTTACACTGGGTGTCTTGTGATTTTTTTTTTTGGTGCCTTCCTCATTTGCTCTGAGCGTGTCACGTCTCAGCAGGGAGCTGCTCGGGCCCCTCTCCACCCACCAGACCCACAGGACTTGGCTTTGCTCCTGATCTGGCCCCAAAACACCTCCCTGATCTCCCTCCTAGAGTTCCAGAGTCGTAGATCCCAGAAGGGTTTAGGAAAAGAGCTTGAAGATCATCGAGGGCGACGCTTAAAGGAGGGAAGGAGGAGGTTTGGAGTTGTTGTAGGGGACAGCTGGAGGAGGGAGGGAATTTGAACCCTCCATCAGCTCCACACCCCCGGGGCAGTTCATTTACACCACGGCAGGGATCCTCCTGCTGGCCCAGGAAGCATCCACACGGGAGCAAACAGACCTTGGGAGGCTCCCTGAGCTCCAGGGAGAGAAATAAACCCTCTGAGCTGTTGGGAGGAGGTCCCTTGGCGTGGCTGGTGGCCCCTGGGGTGCAGCAGCTGCGGGGCAGGGGCGTGTTTGGAATGCAGCTCCAGAGATGCTCTGAGAGGAGCTGGGGGCTGCCTGCCTGGCTGCAGGGGAGGGGGGACACCCCAACCAGGGGCAGCTGCCAGCAGGGGTGTGGGACTGTCTGGCCTCGTGGCTCCAGAGTCCAACCTACCTTCTTTTAGGGACTTGGTGGGTCTCAGGGGATGAGGAACCTTCTCTGTGGCTCAGTTTCCCTTCCCTCATCTGGGATATTTAGGATAACTTCATCTGCTGGAAGGGAGGAAGGCTCTTCAGAGGGATCTGGGGCTCTCCAGA
>NW_008609661.1:0-36732 GCF_000691845.1 Merops nubicus
CAGCCCCGCATCCCTGCTCTGCATCCCGGTGTCCCAGCTCCGGCATCCCGGCTCCGCATCCCTACACTGCGGGGCTGCCCCGGCTCTGCATCCCTGGTGTCCCAACTCCTGCCTCCCAGCTCTGCATCCCCGTGTCCTATCTCCTGCATCCCAGCTCCGCATCCTGGCATGGCAGCACTGCCCCGGCTCCGTGTCCCAGCGCTGCATCCCCATGTCCCACCTCCTGCACCGTGTGGCCCCATCGATTGTCTCCCGGTGTCCCAGCTCCTGCATCCCCCCGCCACACCCCAGCGCTGCATCCCCGTGCCCCATCTCCTGCATCCCAGCACTGCATGCCGGGTTGGCATCCCGGGCACAGGGACCACATCCTGGTGTCCCATCCCCTGTGTCCCAGCACGGCAATTCAGCATCCCAGCTCCTGCATCCTGGAGCCGGCATCCCAATGCTTCCCCTCGTATTTCAGCTCCTTTCCGGCCACGTTTCACCTCCTGTCTGCCCTGTGGAAGTTTTTCCTCCTCTCACCCGAGTGGGCGCTCAGTGAATGCCACTGATCATTCCTCCTTTGTTTTGTGGCTGCACAGAGCAGAGTTTGCACTGCCCTGTGCAGCCCATGGGCATGGGGATACACAGACATTTCTAGTTCTTTACATGAACAAGGAGTCTACTAAATGCAGAGTGAGACAAGAATCCTGTTTCATAGGGTTCCTGAAGCTCAGGATGAAAAAAAAAAGAGATTCAAACCTCCAGACCCTTGCAGTGGATTGATTTCTAAGAGGTATTTGGTCAGGAGGATGGATAAATCAAGGAGAAACTGCTCCCACAAACAAGTCCCCCTGACTGGTGATGTGCAACACTGCACTCTCTGGACTCGCTGTTGGAGAAGGAGGCTGTGGGTATCTTGAAAGGATTGTGATCTTTCTCTGATTTCAGCAGTCAAAACACTTTTGAGGGAGCAAATGTTCACTGCACTCCAGGAATGAGTAAGTCAAGGTCCCTTGGCCACGCTGGAAATCCCCGAAGAAAAACCAAAGCCTACTTTCCCAATTTTAGTCATGCCAATATATGGTTTTAGGGAGTGCACAGACGCTACAGAGACGTGGCGATGTGGCACAGGGTAGGAGAAAACCCTTCCGGCCCTTATTTCAAACTAAAGCTGCTACAGTGGTAGCAACAGTCTCTGGTAACACATAGTCAGCTCCCTGAACCCACCTAAAAGTGTCCTGCAAGCAGGGAGAGTATTTTTACAGAAACTTGGTGGCATTTAGGGGGTTTACCCTACAAAGCAGAAAATCCCCTGCTGCTCAAGCAGATGTTGGAAGCTGCATCCTGGTGCTGCCAGGAGCCACACTGGTCCTGGGCTGTCTCAGGATATTCATGGCATCTCTCAAGACCTACCCCTCACTGATCTGCCTGCACCTTGTCTTTACAAAACTTACACTTATTGATGTCAGCAACTTTTGTGTGTCTGTGTTTGAATCATGTATTTGGTGACAACAGAAAGCCAAGTTATGGAAAAAAAACCCCTCCAGTTCTTGCTCTGCTGAGGCAGCTTATAACTGTTTTCTAGTTTTATTTCTCAAGTTAATTCTTTTATTAGCAAACCAGGGGTGACTGAAATTACTAGAGTTTCAGGACTGATCGATGGATACATTCAATCTCATCACTTAATTGGCTTTGCACTAGGAACAGTGTAAATCAGAAGTAATCCCACTGAAGTCAATAGGATTATATGAGCTTAAAAGCACTGTGAGGAGGAGGAAAAGCAAAGCTATGGTTAGGACTGAGTGCCAAGGAGACCACGCTGGTTTCACTGTCTGCTGTGAGGCACAGATGCTGTAGATCTGCCTGCTCTAAGGAAGTCTGCTGCTAAGGAAGGAGTCTTAGTAGGAAGCCATTTAGGCTGTTTTGTCCTAAAGAAGCTATCAGGAGAAAATTCACTTTTGTCTTCCTGACCTCTTTCACCACAGGATGAGCACCCAGAGGGTGCAGCCCTGAGGAAAAGGGCAAGACTATTTCCATCCAGCTTTCCAAGGCTTAAGGCAGCTTTTCCCCACCAAGCCACAGGGATGAACCCCAGGACTGTGAGGTGGGACTCAGAGCACCTCCCACGAGCTCCATCTGTGATGCAAAATGGAAAGAGTCTCATCAAAACACCACAGGACCCTGTTCAGCCAGGAGGAACCCAAGGGCTGTGGACACATGGACCTACAGACTGCCACCAGCCAGTCCAAGGAGATGTGTCAACTCTGCCTGGGGAACTCTTCTCACTGCTGGCTGCCTCAGTTTCCACACATCTAAGATCCTTGTAACAGGAGGATGGACAAGGGGCAGTGAAACCAAGATCTGAAAGTGGCATGGCAGGGTGCAAAGTGTTGCTACCCAGACATGGTAAGCCCCTCAAATGGGTTTTCTGAAGCTTGTCCGGGTACCAGTCACCCCTCACAGTGAGATTTCTCTGCAGTGTGTATGACATTACAACTAGCTGGAGGCTGAGTGTGGCCAGGCACAAGAGCAGGTGAGAAACCTGAACTTATTTTATGAAGTAAAGTAACATGGGCAGAGAATAAACAGGTTTCAATTCCTTCATACCCCCTACTGATTTAAGAGCTTATAAAACCAGGCAGGGTGATTCCATACATCTCTGTCAGCACGCTAGAATTAGCAGAACTTGCCTGATTTTAATTTTCAGTGGCCGTTACCTGAAGCCACCATAGCTATCCTCTTTAACTCTCTCCTTCCAGTTGAGTGTCCTGCACACAGCTGCCAGCTGGTGCTGGTGGACTGTCTCCAAAAAAAACTCCTTCCAAAACCTGTAAACTTTAGAAGGATCCTTTTCTTTCCTCTAAATATAGGAAGAACTTCTTATGAACTCATCACTGAACACTGGACCACTCCAAAACTTGCAGAGTTTAAGGTCAAAACTTTTCAAGGCTCATCGGTATGACAGAGGTCACATAATGTAATGAGCTATTCATGTATATCTATCTCTTCATCTATAACTTGCATTTTAAGTAATTGGAGAGATGGAAGATCTAACATTTAGCATCGTGTGGCA
Organism: Merops nubicus; assembly: GCF_000691845.1. Lineage (NCBI taxonomy): Eukaryota > Metazoa > Chordata > Aves > Coraciiformes > Meropidae > Merops > Merops nubicus. The sequence continues at coordinate 3,056 of NW_008609661.1, forward strand.
ATACCCATCATCTTGTTATTAATTAAATAAGCAACCAGCCCCTGTTATGACTAATTGGAATCTGTCTAGCTGTAGTTTCCCCCGGACGCTTGCCTAGGATGATGTCTGTTAACTCTTTCCAGCATTTGCAAGCCCAGGCTTGCCAAAATTTTTTAACTGAGAAACACAGCTGATCTCTCCTGACCTACCAAGAGCAGACAGAACCTTGCAGAGCTTCATATAGATGAAGCAAACACAAACACACAGATGCTCAGAAGGCAAAAATCTATATGATCTAAACACAAAATATCCAATTCTGAAGAACATAATGGGATTTGTGACTAAAAACCCACCAATTTCATTAGTGTTGCACTGAGACAATTCCAGGCTGGAAGAGACCAGATTTAGCTGCAGAAGGTCAAACTACACTCAGAGATATTGATGCAAATCTGGAAAGGTTTGTTTGCTTCACTGGCTTCAGCCTGATTTATTCTAGGGTAGCAAGGATGGGAATGTCACCTGTCTTATATTAATTTCTCCAAACCAGATTTTTATTTGGGAACCTATTTCCCATTGAACCTGTGAATTCCTTTCCTCGTCTGTCCATCAGCTGCTAATGAATCTTACTGCCAGACAAAAATATCTATAAATAGCATGTGTGCACATACATATCTGCAGATTGTTCCTTTTATAAATGAGAAGAGATTTTGGTATCGTGTCTTTGCAGTTCAAAATGACAAGAAAAGTCATTAGTCCAGGATTACAACCTTTATGGGGAAAAAAGGCTCATGGAAGACACCAGGGAGGTGATAAGGCTGAACATCTCCAGATATTGACAGCTCATAAATTACTCTGTAACTTACTTTTCCCTCTAAAAACCAAACCTGACAATAATACCTCTCTAGCCCCTACTAATATATTATTTGATATTTATGAAATGTGGAAATGTTTCCACAGAAAGAACACTTCACAAACAGCTGGTTCATGATGAATTTAATTCTTCCCCCCTGTTGCTCAGGTACTTCACTGACAGTGGCACGGAGGGTTTGAGGAGGCTGGCACCATTTTTCACAACAACATTTAATTAGCTGACATTGCCTCGCTCTCAGCTGCTGCTGGTGGCTTCCTGCAAACCCATCCATTGAGGACTGACAGCTGAGTCAGGGACCTAAACCTTCTATAAATCTGCTGTAGTGCCCACGGGTGTTTAGCTAACAACAGAACATAACCTCATTGCAAATCTAAATGAAATAATCATGGTTTTCCTGGTTTAATATTACAAAATTAGAGAAGTAGCCCTGTCTGGGCCAGCGTCCATCTGTGTTGCAGTGCAGCCCCAGCTGCCCCCACCAGCACGGTCCTGCCTTCCCCACCAGCAGCTCTGAGGTGTTTTGCACAAGCAGGCACCTTCAGCCTCCCCATCAGTGCTGACACAGGGCTGGAGCAGGGCTGAGCACCCAGCTGGCAACTTGGCCACACTCATTTCTTTCCTTTGCTTGCCAATTTTCACAATGCAAGGCTTCGAAGCCGTGGTTTGATCGAGGTGGGTACTAAAAATCCATCCAAGCTACACTATCATCATCTGTTCTGCCTGAGAGGCAGATGGGGATGCAGATCTAAATCCACAGCATCTGAAGTCTCCCCACAGGCCCCATCCTGCAATGTTTCTTAGGCTTCTGTTCCTTGCTGCTCTGCAGCTGCTGGGTGGGACCTTGCAGTGGCCACCACAACTCCCTGCTGGGATGTCAGCAAGTGAGGTGTGGCAGAATATGACAGAGCTCCCCAGGGAAAGGGCTCCTGTAAATTACCCACTGGGATATCTGAAGCCATTAGCCATGCTTTATGTATTTTAAGAGAAAGAGGACATTGTAATTTGCTCACACTTTAATGCTCAATTACCCTGCCAGAGACGTTCGATAGAGACAGATAGGGACGTGGTTTAGTGAGGACCTGGCAGTGCTGGGTTGGACCTGGTGATCCTGAAGGTCTCTTCCAAGCAGAACTATTCTATGATTCTATGACAGGCAGTGAGGGGTAGGCTGGTGGAGCATCTACACCCATTGCAAACAGCTTTCAGCATCCCCTCCTCCCTTGTGGGGTTTCTCTAATGCTCCCTCCATTGTCTTTCACTAGTGGCATCATCTCAGATTTAGCAGCAGAATTCAGAACAAGAGGGTGCCTGTAATTGATATTGACCCAAAGGCAGAAAGGTTTCTGGCTAATGAATCTGTAGCATGTACGTTCCTGGAGAGACCACAGCCCTCCTGCCTGGGGGTTACTGATGGGGAGAAAAAGCAATTGGCACAGGGGGCCTGATGTGAAACATATATCTGTATATCTATAACTATATCTAGACACATTGCAATACACTGTTGGATTAGTAAGAGCTCCCCTTCCTATCCTGGGAATACCAGTAGTGCTCATGTCTTGCTTTGAAAAACACCGACCTATAGATACAGTCTTGGTGGCTCCTCCTCCACCCATCACTAGACTCCACACTGACAGCATTTATTACCTCTTCTTAGCTGGTGGTAAAACTTAGCCATGGGAACCAGCACAGTTCTGGTGACTCCTCTGAGGTGAGACTGGTTTACAAGAACAGAGGTTCTGCTCTGGGGCTGTACTGACTCTACTGGGGACTCTCCATCATCATGGTGGACCATGGGCAGTGAGGCTGATGCTTTGCAGCCCATTAGGTCATTAGAACCTTTTGGGATGTGCTGGAGTGGGGCTGTGATGTGAATGTCCAAATTCATGCCTTATTCATGCCCAGACCCTGCTTTATTTCTGAGGAGCTTGGGGTGCTCAATAAAGCACTAGAAGACTTCAGGACGTCTTAGAAAGATTTGAGGAGCTACTTAGATTGATAGAGAGAAATCAATATTTTCTTAGGATGCCTTAAGACAACCCTCCAGGAATTATAAAGCTTAAAATAAATGATGGTTAGGTAAGATAGAAAGTTCTCAGAAAGGACAGAGTGATATGCAGGGACTACTTTCAGACCCACGGGTTGAAAAAAAGGCTGATATGAAAGAGTCTCAGATTAAAAAATTATCCAAGATACAGTATGTGCTGCCCAAGCTCTGTGTTATGTCACCTGTGTGCAAAAATGCAGCTGCAGCAAAGATGAGTACAGTATTAGAACTCTCTGGACCTTGAATTTCAATTTCCCATTCTGCCAATGCTTCTAGATGAACACTGTGCTTCATTTTTCCCCTCTGTAGAGTGGGAGGTGATGGTATCTCCTGTATTCATGAACTTTTGCAAGAAGTCAGAATACTTGGTGCTAAGGGCCGTGTAACCAGGGAGTCAATATCAGGGAAATAAATTGTGTTCTTCCTGATTTATGCTAAGGAACAGCAGAATTCTGGTACAGTCCCTGCTACTGTAGTTAGACTTTTTTTTTCCTGTTCTCTATTTACCCCTTCTAGCCTGGACCCTTCCCTCCTGCCTTTCCCCACAAGCCAGCAGAAAACACATGACAGCCCCAGGCCAGAGGAGTACAGGAGGAGCTTCAGTTGGTTTGAATGTGCCAACACATCTTCACCCATGCTTTGTGAAGATGGGGACATTACGTGTGCAAAAGCCAGCCATTAAAATCAGACCTGGTAGACAGATATTCACATCCTCTGGCAAAAAGGCTCTTGCAGAAACACCTCAGGGCAGATTCAGACACAGTTGTTATTTCCTCAGCCATGTGCTGGTTTCCGGAGCTACCAAGTCATTTGAAAGCATTTTCTTTTTCTTTTCTTTTTCATTTTTTTTTCCACTACCTTGGCTTTTCAACAAAAAAAGCCTCTATGTGAAATAGTAAGACATGCAGAACTGGCTACTTTGTGATGCTGGGCAATATTTACATTACAGGTGAGACAAATGCCAGGTACAGTCACTGGAGGTGTCTTACCTGTCCTCATAGGTTTGGCGATGCCTTCTGTGGCAGGATCAGGTGCCTGGAAGAGAAGCAAGAGAAGGGATGGTTATTCTGGGAGAAGAACATACCCAAATTCAAGTCCAACCCTGCTTTAAAAGTGGATCCTAGAGGTTTCTAATGCACGCCATGAAGGTGAAACACAACCTGATGCACAGGGACCCAGTGCCATGTACTACAGAGCTCCTATAGAGCCTCACAGATCACTGAGGGATTGCTGTGGAGGAAACAACCCTGACAAGCTCTCTGCCCTCATCCAGGTATAATCCTCAGCCATCCCTCATCACAAATCTTTTTTTTCTAATGTAGAAAAATCTACATTTCTGACACAGCCAGCAGTTCTCTCAGTGCATTAAGAAGTGTGTGCGTGCATTTTGTCTGGGCTGTTTTGGAAGCACAAGCCCTGAAAAGCTCACTCTATGGTTAGCAAACCTTGGAGAGAGTAGGACAGAGTGGGACTGGACATCCCTGAGAGCCAGTGTCTGTCCCTGAAAGCCAGTGGCTGGATGAAAATAAAAGCAGTAGAGCTTCAAGACAGGTCTGAGAGTGACAGTGTTGTCTTGCTTCACGTCTCCTCCTAGTTCTTGCTGGGATCTAACCCAAGTGCCAAAAATGCACAGGAAATTGTCCCCAGTCAGCATGGCCTGAGAACTCAGGAAACAGGCTCCACGTGTGACATATGGTTGGCTTCATCTGTGGTCTTCCTTCTGCTTTATCACACCTCTCTGCCATCCAGATATGCACCTGTGAAGCCCGTGCTTGCTTGCATAATGCTTCCACGCAAGTAAAGTCACTGACAGCTCAGAAACATCCAGCAATGCCCTCGAGGAGCAAAGAAATTCTTCCAACAACGGAGGAAAGATTCTGAGAGTGTCTCTGTGCTTGAAACTGTGTCACATCCCTTCACTCACACACCCCAGGCAGCCCCTAAGTGATTGCAGTATCAGGGAGTGGTTTCTGCTCAGGCTAGTCTAAAGCAGCTCCACCTAACTGGAGACCAATTACCTGGGCTAATTATGCAGGCTAACCAGGCCAGGGCAAATCTGATCTGTGATCATAGAAACAATATCTGGAGTTGGAAAGGACTTAAAAGGATCGTTGAGTTGAACTCCCAGCTCCTCATATGACTAATGAAACCTAAAATATATTACTAAGAGCATGGTCTAGATGCCTCTTGAACTCTGACAGGCTTGGTGCCATGGCCATTTCCCTGGGGATCCTGTCCTAGAAACTGCCCAGGATGTCCAAGAAGAAGAAAGCTGGGAAGCTGGTACCAACTTTGGCAGAACATCTAATAACCTCCCAGGAGAAATGAGGCAGACCATCCACGATGGTCTTAAAACATAAGCACTTTATGTCTGTGTGTAAATAGGCTAACGTGTGGTGTGGGGAGAAGGAGGGTGGATGGACTGCGAGGGAAGTCACGTTGTGTCTCTTTGTGGCACTTAACGCTCTAGCCTTAAATTTTTAAGTATACTTTTAATTAGATTTAATGTGACTGTTTTCAGCCATGGGTGAAGTGTGGAGCTGTATCTGCTCCTGGCAAAGCAAGGTTGTCCTTTGGTCTCAGGCCAAAATGCTGTCTCCTGCAGCCAGAGCTGACAGAGGTGCTTCAAGTTTTGGGTATCTGTAGCACACGATTTGTTCATTTTCTCTTCCCACTCTTACAGAAGACAAGGGACATCGTGCCTGTCCAGGCAGTGTTTCTCCAGGTGATCTTCCCAAGCTGTACAGGAAGGCTGCTGGGTTAGGAGTTGAGTGGGAATCTGGAGCTGGTTGAAAAATCAGGCATTTCCAAGCTTTTTGGTTCTCTACGTGACACTCTCCTTCCCAAATTCTCATGGTTCCTACACACTCATAGCAGGGAATGTGGGACTGAAGACAGGCTCAGCTGAAAACACCACCAAGGACCATCAGCCAGAGCCTCTCAGCTCCCACCTTGGAGCCTTGCACTGGGCTGTCCCTCTCACATGCATCCAAGGCACAGGATCATTACTTCCCAATGCAATGCATGAACCTTTCTGCCCTCACGGGAGGACTAAAAGCATTTTTGCATGGGAGCAAGGTGATGCTCTGCCCCAGTTAGATTATGTCAAGTGAAATCAGGCAGCAGATCCACTGCTGCCTGCGGAGAAGGGTTCGGTAAAGGGACTGAGATGTTCTCATCAGTGGAGTGTTCACCTTGCAGCCTTTCCTTGGTGAAGGCAGGCAAGGACAAGGCCGATGGCTCCCAGCTTGCTCTGTAGTCAGGGCAACAGAAACAAAATAAAATGTACTAATGTATTGTGCTCTCACCTGGGAAGTCTCCCAGTGGGTGAAAACAGCAGCTACTAATGCGATTTGTTTTAGTGACAATTGAGTAGATATTCAAATAAAAATTCAGAGCTTGCCTTGAAATATTACTGGCATTGCTTCTTTCTTTTCTAACAGCAAATGTATCGCATGTAATGCTGTAATTTGGAATATAAAGAGGCACACAGTAGGAGCCCAAAGAATTAAACTCTACAGTGCCAGCTCAGGAAGGATTTGTGACAACGAATTTCACCCTGTCTGGAGTGATCTTGGTGCTGCTGCTGCTGGATCTCACTCAGCAAGCAGAATAATTTGAGTTTGTTTCATTACGGAAAATGATAATTTGGTACCGGCAAAAGTAATTTCTTTCTTCTTTAGTCATTTTACAATAAATTTTCCCAAGCTGAGACAGACTGTTGCTTCTAGATGGTCATTCTGTGTCAGAACTGTGAGTATTCATTTAACCAGAGGTCTGCGCTTAGAAAGAACAAGAAAAGACAACTTGAAACCCCGGTCCCCCTGAAACTGGCCTGTGGTCCAGGGCTCTCCCCAGAGCCTGGTCACACAGCACCTCAGTGGGGACGAGCCATTTGACTGCTGGCCTCCACGGGAGTTTTGCAATTTGAGAAAAAAAAAACACCTCTCAAGGCTCTCCTGAGCTTCTGCTCAGCCTCAAACCATCGTTCTCCACCTCTGGCTGAGGGGGAGGGCAGGCAGTGGCACCTCAGGTAGGTGGCCTTTAGGTAGGTGGCCCTAAGTTCTTTTGTCGCAAAGGTAGAAACTAGACGTGAGAGCTCCAGGAAGCAGAAGGCTCTCCCTGTAGCTGACCTGATGATGAGCATCCCAGGAAACAGAGCCCTGTGTGAAGCTCAGTTTTGCCAGTGCTGACAGAACCTGTTTAGGTATCCATCTGGAGAGCAGGTGACTGTCACTGCACAGATACCGATGGCAAGAGCCAGAACAGCTCAGTTTTCTTCTAAAATGCCTCAATGGTTTTCCCGTGGTGTTCAACGAGTGGGAAATCTGCATTCAAGGGCAATTTTCAGTGTTTTGGTTTGTTTGGGTTCTTTTTCGTTCCATTTTTGTCGGGGTTGTCCACCAGAGGGGGCCAAGAGGCATCGTTTGGGACAGCCTGTGACAAGACTACTTCGAAGCTGACATCAGCCCCTGAATTGTGTCACCGCCTTGTGCTGCAGGAGCCATTTCTGGATGTATCAGTCCATCTGTTGAAGGGGTTTTACATTTTTCACTCCAGCAGCCTTGAAGACTACATCAGCAAATAGAAGTATCTGCACTGACATCATTTTCTGCACTGGTGCCTTAAGGGTGCTGAGATTTGCCCACGCAGTTTGGGGGTTACAAATATGAAGTCAACAATCTCCTGAGCAGTGATGGACTGTCCCAAGTTACAGCTTTGGCCATTGGCACAGAGTTTGTTCACGGAGGTGGGTGGCCTGGGTGCTGGGTACAGCACACCTTGCAGAACAGCAGAGGATTTCCTGGGGTCTGTGTGCCTTGTATTTGTCTAGTCCTTTCTGTACCACACTCCTTCACTGATTTCACATGTAGCTCTCTATAACATAAGAATCTGTGTAGTTATGTATATGTACATATATCCAAGATTAATGAAATGCAGCAGGGTGGAGATTTTTCCAGTCTTATGAACACTGGTAAGAAGAAAAGTGAAGGCCACAGACTGCTATAGAGTGACTACCCTTACTCCAGCGAAAAATACAGTCATTTGTGACAGATCATAATAAATGAATGGCCTGAAGTCAAGAGTTTCTGCAGGTGAAATCTGAAGAGCGGAACTGACTTTCAGCACTGCATGTAGCTAGTTTTTAAAAACAGAGTTTAGTTCCAAAAGAATGACATTTCCCAGGTCTGACCCAAATGTGCTGTGCTGCTTGTCTCGAAAACAAGGCGTAAAGGAAATTCCTTGGGGTGTTGGAAAACGGGGGAGGGAAGATGATAATGTGTCTTAGAAGTGCTGTTAGATTCAGAAAAGCACCTTTGGAATCAAAGTTGCTTTTTCGATTTGGTGAGTTTGATTTTCCCTTTCTAATACATCTTCTTTCGTTTTCAACTAGACAAGTGTAAACTCACCAGAAGGAGGACAAGCAGCCAACTTCCATGTACCTGCAATGGGTCTATGGGACTGTGTGATCTGCTTGCCACCAGAAGCCTCCTCTTAATGCAGTGGTACCCAAGGCATGGGTCACCAGGCCTGCATTGTCCCTGAGACCCTCTAACACTTCTTCGAACAGAAGAACATCAAAGTTTCTATATCTCAGCTCAGCACAAGGAGTGCATAAAATTGCCAACATAGCCCATGTACTCAAGGTCCGCTCACATAATCCAGCTGAAAACTTTTGGAGAGAAAACTAGGTCTTCCCAAGAGGCTGGTCACACAAATTATTGGTCTTCCCTTCTGAAGTTATAAAGAAAATAACTAGAGCAATTAACGATGCACTAATCCCTAGAGCAACAGGACTCAATAGCCACAATAGTTCCAGGTACAGGAACTCACCCAGACCTCCTGTCCTGGAGCTGCTGAAGTCAATACTACAAGATGCTCAGCTCAGAGCATCCACAGCTGTATTTACCAAAAGAATCTGTGCCTAGTCTTAGACTGACAGTGTGACCATGAGCTAAAGTGGTTTTGGAGCAAGCCCTGGAATTTCTTGAGGAATCTGTCTCAGAATCAACATTTGTTCCCTAGTTTGCAAATTCAAGACTTGTCAGGAATGGAGAAGGACTATGCTGCTTCTGAACTGAGGGTCTTCTTGCTCCCTGAGAGCAAGAACATGTTATGCTTTTACTGCCAAATTCCTCTCACAACACAAAATTGCTGCTGTATTTTATTTGTGTGTTCACACACCTCAGCTTCCTACTTTCTCCTTCAGCCAAGCTCATTTCCAAAGCAGCTACAATAATGTCATTACTCTTTTAAATTAAAACCTTGACTCTTTCAGTAATATTGTTCCTCTGGCAACTAGTGTAACTGCATTTATCCTGATGGAGAGGTAATTTAATGCTTAGTCTCATAATAAGTACAAATGAAAGCCCCATTATACAGGGAAGCTGTGGCAATTCTGTAATTACTCAGAGTGCTCTTTTACAGCTCTCCTGTAATGTCCTACCTATCACTTGAATACCCCCATGTCTCATTCTAACTTTGCCCAAACTGCTTCTTTTTTTTGGAAGAACACTGGTTTCAGGTAAATGGCTCCTTTCTGGTGCAACTTAAAGAAGTATCAGTCAAGCCTTCTTGGTTTAATTTCTGGGTAATGTGCCTACACAGGCATGCAAATTGCACAGGGTAAATTTAGTAAGAGAAAATATTGAGCTGAAAGACAATATTTTGTTTTCCATGGCAAACTTCCTCCAGCAGCCCCACACTGGTGCTTTCTCTCTGTGAGTAGTAGTGGAGGTACTTCAGTACCTTGATTTTTGCAGTAAAATTTCAAAGTCTGTAAAACTTCTAACCCGTAATTTTACCCTGGTAAAGTTCATGGCAATGGTTCTGGTAGGATAAGAAATGCACTTTTTATGTTCACAACTACCTGTATCTCTGCCCTGGCTGTAACTGTCTCACTAAGTCTCTATTCAATCTCCACTTGGCAGCTGTCCTCTTTATTTTAAGAAGGAAGAAATGTCTGTAGGCAGAGAGAACTGTTGTTTTTGTGAGACCTTGCCTCACCTATATCCTCAGTCATCCGTGCTCTACTTTTGTATTAAAAATCACACCCAAGAACAGGACTGACAAAAGAGAGAGCAGCAATGAGCTTCTTTGCCCCCATCCACTGCTCTGAGTAGCTCAAGGGAGCTCAGCTTCCCCACACCACAGTGCACCCCAGCAGACAGCACCACAGAGTCACACACAGATTTTCTATCTCAGTGCCATTATTGAACTTTAGCAGTTTTTCAGAGGAGCACATGTAGACACTACCAGCCCAGGTCATCCCAGCCAGTGGTTGCTCTCTGAAGATGTGCCAAGAGACCCCTGTAAAACCAGGTAGCAGATACTGAGGCACTGATCAATCTTCTCTCTACCCCTCCTCCTAATTATAGGCAAGACAGAGGGTGGCTTGCATTTTGGATTATGAGCTTTCCAGCTCCATTTACACAGTAGAAATCACATGCTAGAAAGTCATGCTGCTCAAGGAGAAAAGTCATAATTTTCTTTTTTTTTTAAGTTCTTTTGTCCCCCAGCTTTCTCTGCCCTGGTTTATATGTATACATTCATCACAGGAAGCAGCAGCTGCTTTTCTGGCCACAGAACAGGTTTTGGGCAGCAGTAGGTTAAGAAAAGGGAGAGAGAGTGAGAGGAAAGAGAGAAAGAAAAAGAGAGAGAAAAGGAAAAAGAAAGAAAGAGAGAAAGAAAGAGAGAAAGAAAGAGAGAAAGAAAGAGAGAAAGAAAGAGAGAAAGAAAGAGAGAAAGAAAGAGAGAAAGAAAGAGAGAAAGAAAGAGAGAAAGAAAGAGAGAAAGAAGAAAGAAAGAAAGAAAGAAAGAAAGAAAGAAAGAAAGAAAGAAAGAAAGAAAGAAAGAAAGAAAGAAGAAAGAAAGAAAAGAAGTAAAAGAAGAAAGAAAGTCAGGCAAACCAATGAATAAAGATGTTTCTTACCTTCCTCTGGGTGACTAGGACCATGATGGTGGCTAATGCAAAGACGAGCAATGCAACAAGTGTAGCGATGATGAAGTACAAACATGTTTTGTTAGTGGCTCCAAGCCTCCTTGAAATGGTGTCTTCATTCACATGCATGGCTGACTCATGAGAGTCCTTCACCTGAAAAAGTGTTTGCTCTTGTGCTGAGCACATTCTTATATAGCTCTCAGGGTACTAGTCTGTAGCTCCTCTTGGTCGGGTTCAAGTCGCAGCCCATCTCTGCTCCTGGCAGGATTTTCCCCCTTCATCCTGGCTCATGTGATCTGGAAAAAAAAACTTCATCACTTGTACAAAGAAAGCAGGACCTGGGGGCGTGAAGCAGGACGCAGCTGTGAAGAGGGGAAGGAGCTTCATGTTCTTGATCAGGGATTTTGAGGCAGAAGGCTTGTGCGCTGCATCGGAGGGTTCTGATGTCAGAAGGTGAATAGTTACCAAGATCAGACGTCCTCCCCCCGCGCTGCCTTTCTCTGAAATGGAGAGCTATGCAAATTCTGTTTCAGTTTATGCTCAGCACAGCTACTGTTCGGGACATGAAATCACCCCGGAGCTCTGCCTTCCTGTGGCCCAGGGTAACCTCCTCTCGTCCCCAGCAGCGTCCCCGAGCCGCGATCTCCAGAGCTCTGTGCTCAGAGGCAGCCCAGGCTCTGAGCCTGGGGACTCTTGATCTTGCCTGGGAAGGTCTGGAGATGTTGGGTGAGATTCACATTGAAGCATTTCATAGGAATGTGTCAGGAAGACATCTGTGATGCAGGATGCAAGTTCTAGGGAGAGACATAGAAAGAAAGTGGTCACACCAGAGTAGCTGGAAGCACGGTGCCCAGAGACAGAGCTTGTATTCACCTCGCTGCCCTGGCTAGGGAACTGATGCTCATTTCTATCCCATCCACAAGCCTCTGCTCTGTCTTAGCCTGAGACTATCACCCAGTCCCAGAGCTTCTCACAGAACTCAAATGAGATTTCTTTAACTGGAAACATTCCTACTTCATTCCAGCGTGGAAGGACCAATCATTCCTAACTCTGCATTTTTATGGCCAGTCCAAATCAAAAGACACCTGGGTGCTCCTGAAAATGCTCTCTGTTGATTTGTATCTACACAAGCCAGTTAACTGATGTAACATGATCAAAACAACCAGGAGTACTATTTGTCTCAACTATTCCCAGTTGGGTAATACAAGGACATTAAAAAAGCCAAACATGACCTTATAAATGGTCCATCCAGTTCAACAACTTGGCTTCAGTGGAGAGCAACAAGAGATGCCTTGGGAAGAACAGCAGAACAGGAAAAGCAAGTATTTATTGAGTGTTATTCTCTCATTTCTTCTGATTTGGGGTTGTGGGACTCTCAAAGCAGAGGTAGTACCTTTCTGTTTTAATCCAGTCCTTCTTTATACCCCTGACATTAGAGTCTTGACATTTTACTGTTATGAGTACTATCTTCAATAAAATCACTACAGCACAGCACCACAAAGGTTTCTAGAGACTTCCAAAGTAGTGTTTTTCAGAGCAACTCCTATCCCCATGGAAGCAGGGAAAATCTATTTTAATCAGAGACAAAGGGAAGCAGCCTCCTCTCTCTAAGGATGAGACAATAGTCTCCCCTGGTCAGGCTCAAGGCTGACAGACTGGATGAGGTGGATCCTCACCCACTGGATCCTGCCTGGTGGATGCAAAACTTCTGGATATCTGCCAGCATCAGTTGTTCTCACTGACACTGGTTTGTACTGGAAGTTTTAGGTTTGCAAGGGAAAGATTTACACAGTCTTGCCTGTGAAAGTCCATTTGACCCCTTAAAGCAGCCAGACCTGCAGGGCAGTAAACACACCCTTTGGGAAGCAGAACATGGAGTTCCATGTAACACAGTCACTGTTCCCCAGTCCTCCTTGGCAAGGTGACAATTTCACAGTGACTGACAGCATCTTCTGTTCTTGAGAAGACAGCTCAGCATCTCTTGTTCACAGCTGAACAGACACACAGCTCACTGAGGAAGATGGATTTTCAGGAGGGTCACAGTGGTGTAGTTTTAAGGATGTCACATCATGTTTGATGTCACATCATTGATGCCTTTATGGGGAAGACACGGTCCTTTGTGAGCTTGTAGGGTTTTATAGTTGCACGTGGATGTGCACAGTCAGCTCTTCAAACTGTAAACCACTTGTGCTAAACTCACCCAGGAACAGACAAGCAGACACTGTAAAGGTGATGACTACAATACAGAAAGAAATCAGTGAAAGTCAGCGAGGGAGAACAAGACAATTAATCCCTTGTGTAAACAAGTGCAATCCAGGTTAAATTTAGCCTGTTACTTTCTAAGTTAAATTGAGTTAGCCCATCATTACAGCATTGGAAATCCACCAAGTTTTGTGAGTTGGAAATGCTGAACTCTGCTGGGAGGGTCACATAATAATATGTAGGAGCACAGATATCTCGCTATACAGTGCTCTAAGACAGCAAAAACAAACAACCATGACTGCCCCAGGTAACAGCAGGATCTGTGAATAATTCCCCTTTTGTGATGGATGAAATACCTTGAAATGTGGAAGTGAAATACTGCTCAACTAAGGCAGTTATACTGCTAAGGCAGACTAATTTTTAAACAGGGTAACACTGCAAAATGAATGGATCCTTTTGTAGCTTTGCCTTAGGCAGTAAATAATCCACCACACCTCCCTGCTAAATAGATGTTCTTGGGGTACTGTGCCTGGATATCCTGGCTTGTAGGTGTTGAAGCACTTTCAAAGCTAACTTTAGTACAATGCTCTGCTACCCTCTAGCTCCTAACACCGTCAGTCTCCGAACCCTATTGCTCTGTCATCTGCCTGCTACGCCTGATTTCCAGGGCACAGTTCACTGCTTTCATGCCTCTGGCCAACGTTGCATCAATTCTCACAAGCTCAAGTTCAAGAGGCTAAATAGCAGGGGCTTGCCCTCTATTTGCACTGGATCACGCTGCATCCTCTGCAGCAAAGAGATTTGCATAGAAGGACAAAGAGGGAGAAAACAAGTGAACCACAAAACCAGCAGATGTAATTATTTCTTGGTAGATATTGCAAGTGACTCTCTTTAGCAGAAAAATACAAAATATCCCAGCATCTCGTTAATATTTATTTGTCTACTCTTCTGCTGAAAGGAAATGAGCTTGCTGAGAACTAAAGACCGATCCACGTAGTCAATGGAAATTCACCCCTGACTGAGGTAGGGAGAACTGAAAACTTTTCTGAGAGACATTAATGGTCAGTTGTTCAGAGCTGCGTGGGTGCCACTGAAATCCAGGGCTGTGAAGGGTACAGGTAGGTGCCTTTCTAGTTTTACCCTCAATGGGAACTAGGTCCATTTCTCATCACAAGCATCTTTCGTGTTTACATCCATGTGGTTTGCTACCAGAACCTCGTCCTTAGCTTTCCAAGGTCTAAGAGAGCTCAGAGATGTACCCTAATGTATATTTTATTACCCTTTGTGATTCCTAGTTCCTCCTAATTCAGGGTCTTCGATAGCAAAGATGTATTTTTGTCTTCTTGTCTTCAAAGAGACACCCCATTAACTAGAGAGCTGTTTAACTTCAGCTGAGTGCACACATATAAACATGTGAGCACATGCAGGCACATGTAAATCGTTTGGTATGGAAATGCAACATCAGTAAATTGAGATTACTGCAAAATGCCATTAGCATTCAATGTATGAATCATCTTGTTTTTGGAGGTTTTTAAGTTTCCTCTGATGAATCATTCTCTCATATTGCACTTTGGTGTTATGTTTGTGCTCCACATCACAGGCTGAGCCAAGGGAGACGGGTGCCTGGGGTAGGGTTGAACAATTTATTTGTTGGTGGTTTTAAAAATTACATTTATAAGGATCTGTGTCCATTTGTGTGGTCCTAATCCAACGTTGGTCACAGAATGAAGTAAATGACTCTCCAGTATCACACTCCTAACACTGTTGTGGTGATACTGGTTTGTCATCACGAAAGGATCTTTTGAGGGAGATGCTGCACATCTCTCCTCCAAGCCTTCAGCTCCTGTGACATATTGGAAGGTTTCCAAGAATAACAATGTCCTTTTCTCACTTTACTTCTCAAATAAAACTACTGAATAAAAACAGACATCAGATGAGAGGAAAATGTGACCAAAAATGAGAAAGGTTAGAGCTGCCATTGTGTGGTATTATCTCCTCGAGAAGCTACACAGCATTTATTTGTGCTGTGCAACTGTCTTTCTTGTTCAAAGAAAATGTATCACTCAGCCTTGTAAGGTAATAGAAAAACAGCTATATTAAATTAGCTGAAAATTTGCTATAGGGGGAAAATCACCTTTTTATGCTGTAGGTGATATGCACCATCCATCTCTTCTGAAGCACAGGTAGAAACCAGAGGTGTTAGGATAGATAATAAAATACAATTACAAAACAGTACAAGTGGAACAGTTATAAAAGTGCAACCACATCCACAGATTTGTCTGAGGGTGCATTTGATCAGTCAGAGGTATTAGCACTGCCCAAACAGTAACAGCTCTTCCCATGTAGCACCCTCCCCACAGAAGGGACCTGCCTGCATTGCTGGAAAACCTTCGTTATCTTTCAGTACCATTTGCTGGTGAGAGTTAACCCAAGTGGAAATGCTCTTTTCTGGATACCAAACCCCTCTGTATTCTGATTAATGATTTGGGACTAAGATGAAGAAGATAATGCATGAATTATGAAGCTAGAAGAAAAGGGATAGTTAATAACATAGCTTAAATTTAAATAAAAAATGCAGAGCTGTTTAGAATGTGACTTGCAGGCATGTCTAGAGATTTCAGATACCTGGAATTCCAGTTATTCTGTTACAAAATACCAGAAGGATCTTAATTTCCTGCATGATTCTCACCATTCTGTGAAAAACAGATAATTTCTGTGTGATTCAAACAACACTGTTTAAAAATTGAGCCACCCAGAAGTATATTAAGACTCTGGTGCCTACTCCGGGGTCTAAATTCCAAAGAGAGAATTGTATCAATCTTGAGTTCATTAAGAGAGAGAAAAAAAGGACATTGAAACTTGTTGGTTCAAGTATGGTTCTTAAAGACACACCTGAGAACCTTGGCCTGAGCAGATCCATGGCGTGGGTTTGAGTCAGCAGGAGGAAGTTCTAATAAATAGATTTAAGCAGCAGGAAGAAATAACTATCAGCACTGAAACCCATGGAAATGAAGAGAACAGCTCCATTTCATCGTGCTGGACTTTAAATGAGGTCTGAAGAGAGCACACTGTGACCACGTGTTGTGTGAGGGGAAGGGCCACTGAAATCAGCTGTGTCCAGAGACACCCAGGGCTGGGACAGAAAAGCAGCACCACGATAGAGCCAATGTTCAGAAGGGTTTTACACTCACAGATTTCAAGTCAGAAAAGATCCTTTTGATCCTATAATCTAACAAGCAGTTCTGGAAAAGGGCATATAGTTTTACCTGGAAAACCTTGAAAACAATAATGCTGTTGAGGCTATGAAACTTCACGTGGGGTCTGAGGTGTGGGACAGGATCAGACTCGAGCAGTGTTTTTCGCCTGTATGAGGCCATCCCACCCCACCTAAAGAAGAGTTTGAGGCATGTAGACACCTGAGGATGCAGTTGAGCAATGATTTAGGAAATGACTGTCTCTGAGATGGAAAGAGGAACTCGTGTGTCTTATATAAGGGTCTAGGTTAGGAAAGGCATTGCTCTGGAGATGTTGGGCTGTAATAATAAGAATTTTCTTACATGTCTCTGAATATGAAACTTTTTGTAATTGGCCATGGTAAGAAGCAGAATCCTGAACTAAAGACTAGCTGGTCTGATTTATGTCAAAAGCCATTATTGGTGTTCCCTGTACAGGAGAAGTGTGTTGAAATCTTTTGATTGAAAAGATCTAAGAGACTGGTTAAAAAGATAATGCAGACCTTACAGGTGCCACATCATCTCAAGTTAAACTTCACTAAAAGAGCAGAATTACACCGTGACTGAATTTACCTGGTGTATAATGTATCCAGATGAAAATAAAGAGCACCTGAAAGCTTGGCATTCTACATTTAACACCTACTAAATCTCCCTGTTGTCTTATAAAGAGAGAAATACAGAGTCTGCTCAGCATGGTGTTCGAACACTAAACCCTACCAGGACATAATATGAGAACCAGCAATAAGCCAAAGTCACAACTAACTTGAAATTCAGTCTATACATCACAGGAAGAGCAGTACTGTAGGGTGAAAGTATATTTATAATTCTGGCAAGCTGAAAGGCTTCAGTAGTTCATCTTTCCCAAAATAATAAAACTCCATCACTCTTCTTCTCAGGGAAGAAACTGTGAAGTTGTTTATTTTTTTCCATTCCTATAGTGCAAGGAAGGAAAGAGCTTAAAAAATTGCTGCTGTAGCATATGTGATAGAGTTAGCTGCCTGAGGTACCAGAGCCACCTTAGGTCACCTCACAGTCTGAGGTGGGTTTATCCTCACAGCACCTATTCAAGGTGGATCAGTGTTAGCTTCTTCTCCATTTTCCTGTTAAATAATGAAGCACTGGAAGCTGGAAGTGCCACTGCACAGGCTGAGTGGTAAAATACAGCTGTGCACTCAAGTCTGGGGACTCTCTACAGGTGTTGGTGCCCACAAAGGCTCCCTGAAGAGGTCCCCAGGCTTGTATGGGGTTGATGTGACATGGCTCAGGAGCATGAGCACACATGGAAAAGCTGGAGCCAAGGGCACCTTAGCTTCCCTGATCTGTCAAAATCCACACAAAAATAATTGATGGTAAAAGAAATAAATAAACCATATCTCCTCAGGGCAATAGAAGCTTCTCTCCAGATGTGGAATTGGTAGAAATTCTAAGAATGAGGCAAGGGTGATGTTCCAAAAAGCCTTAATTGGTGAAAGTTGTCTGGAGTATTTTAGTCATGGCAATGAGCGCAAGACCAGCCTGAAGCTGCTGGTGGCTTTTGGGTTACCAGCTTGAAGCTGGGACACCTGGAAGTGATAACTGCTTTCTAGACTCCCATCACTATAGTTAAAGACAAAAATCACCACAAGAAAAGCTTCAAGTTCCCTCCTTGGAGCAGTGTAGCTCCTGGCTGCAATCAGCATCTCAAAACAGAGCTGTTCAGATCCCAGCCTTACACAATTTACAGTTCCACTAATTTATAGCTGTGCTAATTTACAATCCTGATGAGCATTTATCTGCAGTAAATTTTCAGAGTTTTTTGACTTCTTACAAGCTCTACTCATTGACAGGGGGCAAGATTTTCATAAATACGTTGGATGAAATGCCTCTTGGTTCCCCAGTTCTGAAGTCAGGCATCAGTGCAAGCCAGACTGTGCTTTCTTGGTAAATGATTCATCCTGGTTGGGTTAGGTGGGGTGAACCAGTTCAGTAATGTTTGTGACCCCAACCCATACCACGGAGCGATTCTAGAAACAGCCTAGACAAGTTGTTTGGTCTAGACATCTTTCAGATAACCAAAGTCAGGGAAAATGACTGAGGACACTTGTGATTTTAGAGCACGAGACTCATTAGTAGATGTAGGGCTGAAAGGTTAATCATTGCAATTCTTGTGAAAAATCCCACCCACCTACTGACATCACCCTTCTGAGTGTGGCAGCTACTAAATAAGCATAATGCAGCATGTTTGGCAATAAAATTATAAGGCCATCATCAAGGAGAAATGACCCAGGGATCGAGAGCGATCTCAGTCTGGGGCATCCAGGGAGGAGCGGAAACAGTGGGATGAGGAAGTTGAGGCATCACAGTTCCATGCAAGAGCCGTGACTGCCAGGGCATGATCACCTCTGGAAAAACTTGCTCTTCATTTATGTAAGCCGGAGAAAATGCGTAAGTCACAGGAGAATGAAAAGGCAAAATTGAAAGTCAGCCTTGACTGACAGTCCTTCTTTGTCCTTACAAAAGTAAAATACTGCATTTGCCAGTAATTTCACTAGAACAGTTCTCCTAAAAATACCCAAAGCTTCTCTAAAAGCTGTATTTCTTATCCACAAGAAGGACGTATCTACCATGGATCTTCTTTTCTTTGCCTTCTGTGGAAACAGATTTCGTTTCTGTCTTTGATTCCAGTCATAGCCTACAAATCTCTTGTCCATTCCCATTCATATTCATATAATTTCTACTTCAGCCTCTCTTGAATTAATGTAACCCAAGAACCTTAGCAATGTCAGGCTCAATTTATGCAGGCTTATGTTGAAAAATTTCATCTTGCCTATTCTTGAATTCCCCCACCCCCAAAATTTCTTTTTTTGATGCCTTTATGGAAATGTTTACATACTTCCTTGGGCATACAACACACAGAAGATTTTGCTGATGGAAAGCAGATTTTTCACCCTGCCAAAAAGAGTTGGACACTGATACACTCGGAGAACCCATCAACAAGAACCACTGTACCAACCAGAACCAGAATTACAGAATCCCAGGGATCACATGGACCATCTGGTCCAACCTTTCTTGGCAAAAGCATGATAGAGATAAGATGGCCTAGCACCCTTTCCAGCCCAGTCTTTAAAATATCCAATGTTGTGGACTCAATCTCTTCCCTGGGGAGATTATTCCAATGGTTGATTGTTCTTGTGAAAAATATCCCTCTTGTGTCTAGAAATAGCAAGTGTTTTTCTGGCAATACTACTTCTCCATACTTCTCCACCAGATTTTTCCATGCTGGAGACCTGCCAACCTCCCTGTGGATTTCTAGCTGATTAGAGCAAAGCAAAACCAATGCCATGAGGTGAGACTCAGTCATGCCTTCAAAGGTGCTACCTTGAAAATAGCATCACTGGGGTACCCGTGTGTTCCTATAGCCACTCGACAATTCACAAGCAGCCAAAGAGTTGTGGGGTCCACCAGCCAGCAGCCGTGGTTCAGTGAGTCAGCAGCAAGAACCACACGGAGCAACTTGAAGCTAAACTCAGCAAATCTGACCTGCGGTTTCATGCAAACCCTTTTTCCTTCTTTTAGACTATATGGGTTCATGCCCCCTGAATTTCACTCTCAGTTTCAGCTATGAATGAATTCAAAATCTTTAGGTGCAATTCAGCTAGAAGAAGCTACCTGCCTTGGGCTAGTTTCAGTACAAACCTAAGCAAAACCACAGAACTGCTCATGGTTTCCAGACCAAACCATGTATTTCACCTAGTTCTTTTTGGGTTTCATTAGCGAAGTTTTATGGAGTCTGAAAAAAAACCTAATAATGAAGTTCAAGGACTTTGTGTTGCTAGCTATACACTGTTCTCTACTGGGAGTATAATGGTTGACAATGCAAGTTTATTTTATCAAATGCCTGGTTGCAAAGAGACAGTTCTCTGCACTGTATGAACCCCCAGCTCATTTTAAGTGAAAATAAATTGTTAATTGAACCTCCTCTGCTCCTGAGCTTTGGACTTGTGTTTGGCCCTTATATTGGTTGTGTTAGTATAGTTTCAGCCTTGAATATGTACCTGGAAGGCAAAAATCAAGGATTCTCTTAATCATGACGGGAAATATGTGAGCAGTGCAGGAATGACAAAGACAAGTCTACGTTTTTATATCTCAGAGTTTAAAGATAATGGGAAAACGCTAAGCCCCTAGTGCTGTTTTCTCTTAGTGGTTAACAGCAGCTTCTTTCAGTAGAGAATAAAACATGGATCACTTCTAGGTTGGGCCAGGGAACTCATCAAGCACTTGGTAGCTCAGGCTACTCACACACATGTGAGTGTGGTGCAGGAAGGGCTGTGCACGTGATATGACAATGATAGCTTCAGACTTGAAGCCATCATAGTCAAATAGTGGTTAAATGAAAAGTGGAGTGAGGGGAAAGATGAACATTAGCAGCGATATGTTGTGCTGTAGAAGATTTGTCTTAAAATATAATGTGGTCTTAGTGATATATAAGCAGATGTGGGTTTTTTTGCTGGATCTGTTTCCAAAGGCCATGTCTCACCTACTGAGCCAATTCTGTCATCCAGGATACATCAGCACAAATTCTCTTGCTGAATTCCTTAGATATTACCTTACTGAGCACAAGCAAATCAGGAAACTCAACTAGACTGGAAGACTTCATCTTAAAAGACAGCTAGCTTTCATTTCAAAGACTTCAAGTCATAATGGACCTGCCATTTCTTTCAAGGAGTCATGCCAACATTTAACTAACCTCAGTCTCATAGATTTGCATCTCTTTTCTCTTGGATTGACAGAGTCAGACAGAAAGATAGAAAAGACAAAAGCTTTGTGGGGTGGTTTTTTCACCTCATCTGTCACTAACTCTCATTTCCACTTGGAAAAACTTTCCTTTTCTTAGCTTAAATTCACACAGACCCAGGTTCAAATGTCACTCTTTCTTCATGTTGAATAAATAAACAAATCAAATTGCTCAAATTTCTCTCAGTAAAGGTATTTTCTAGACCTCAACTCACTTGCCCACTTCTACCACTGCAGCCGTTGAGTAGGGAGAATCAGTAAGTGAGTTTCTCAGAACCTACAGGATGGGAAAGTGCAAACTGCAACTTCTAACAGTGCTTTGAATGAACAAAAAAACCCAAAACACAGCAAACAATTGAAAGTTAGAGGCACCCACTCAAATACAAAAATATCCCATTTCTCTGTGGCCACCGTTAAAGGTAACGAGGCAGTTTCAGGCTGTGTCTTGACAACCTTGTTTGTTTTGTTTTAGCTGTTTTTTAAAGGGGGGGTTGGCCTGTGGGTGAAACCAAAGCTTGAAAAGAAATCTGGTTTCACGTCTGGTCTCTGCCACAGCCGTCCTGCCTGACCAGTGCCTTGTCACCTGCTGTGTCCCAGTTTCCCCAGTGGCTCTGGTGGGGAGCTGTGCAAACATACGGCCTCGCCATCTGCCAGCATCCCCTGAAAGTGGAGGGTAATTTCAGACAAGGCAGTAATGACTTTGCCCGGAGTTTCTTAGGCCAAAAGCCAAAGGGAAGAGAGTGGGAGGGGAGCGAACGGTTGCTTTGCCAGAAAAAAAGCCCACCAGCACATGGTCTGCACTTTTCTGCTTCTTCTTGAGTGCTTTGGGAAGAGAAACATTTGAACCTCACACCGAGCAGAAGAGCCTTTGGGTTGATGCCTTTGTTGATGCCTTTGGGTTTATTACAATATGCCAAACTCCAGCTTTTTCCACCCCAGGGCTCAAAACCTTTTACAAGAAAAAGCTACATGATTGCTACCATTTTACAGACAGGAAAAGTGAGGCAGAGGATGGAGAAGTGACTAATGGAACAGAGAAGCCCTGTGTCTCTCCAAAGCCTTTGCCTGGTGCGTTGGACAAGTGAGATCCATAGAGTTGCAGCAGGTTTCTACCCTGAGCTCAAATAGTTCTCAGAAACAGGATCATGGGGCAAAGAAAAGCTCTACGAGCACTTGTGGTGGTGGGTTGTCCCTGCTACATCAGCTAAGCCCAACCAGTTTCCTCACATACAGCTGGGCAAGGCAAGGAATGAGGGAAGGAGTTTGATGAAGATAAGGAGAAAGTGGAGGTGGTGTTGTAGGTTGTGAAAGAAGATAAAATAGCTTTGACACAAGCAAAGGAAACTTCACATTTGGAATTTAAAAAAAAAAAAAATCAACTCAACATTTCTGTCGTAGCAGATAAACATCTATCTGTTTTATTACTGGGAATCATCTTTTTCTGTTTATAAATAGAAAACGCATGCTACCTCATGTTATTTCCTATGGGTTTTGTGGGGGTTGATATGTGTGGGTGGTAAACAGCTCACAAAGAAGTTGTTGTTATTATTAGTCAATATAAAGAAGAGGAGGGCAGGGGCTGAGGCTGTGCTGTACCAGGTACGGGCTAGCCACAAGCCAAATATAGGTCACTAGCTCATCTCGGGGGAAGGAGGGGCAGCACAGCCGAACCACTGCCTCGTGGCTGGGCTTGCTGCTGCTTTGTGATACTATCTATATTCCTATAAACATTTTTCTTGTCAAAAGACAACTTAGACAGAGCCACAAAGACCTTAATGTCTAAAAACCAGCGGCGAGACATAACAGCATCGATAAGCAGCTAGACGGGGTTATTTGGGCTCATTTTTAAGAAGCTTTTTAGCCTTGCCAAAGCCCTGCCTGTGTCATGGTGACAGCCAGCAATGGAAATGTGTGGTGCTGGCTGCTGTGCAAACAGGTTACCAGGCAGCCAGGTGAATTTTCTGTCTGAAGAGGTGATGCAGGGTCTGACAGGAAGCAAAAGCACAGTGCGATGGTTATCTGGTCTTTAAGGCTCCATCTCCAGCCTGAAGTGCTGCCCTTGCTTGCCTGGAGCATCCCTAGTGCTGGGGTGTGAAGGATGGTGCTGCAGGGATAAAGTCAGACTTTGTGGAAAGGGAAAGGACTGGCAGGAGCAGGAACTCTGGAGATGAGGCTTCTGGGGCACCCACATTTCTCCAAGCCCGCATGGGCTCCAGTCAGAAGGGATGGGGTCAATGAGTGCTAGCTGGTAGATATGTGCCAGTAGGTTCACCAAATCCCAGATAATCTTAGTCCTCTGGGTGCTATGGCATATTTGGGGGTTTTCCATGGCTATATCTGGCCCATGCAGGCTTTAAGCATGACCTCCAGAGCAACCCTAACTATCAGGGAAGCTCTACCCTGAAGGAAGTGACCTGTGCCACTCATACCACAGGTCTGTGTCAGATCCCATGCCAGGGCTCAGATCTAAAAGGCATTTAACTTTAGACTAAAAAAAGTCTAACTGGGGTGCAACCAGTTGGAAATGCTGCAGTGGATTCCCCTCCGCTGAAGGATGTTGTTCCGCGAAAAGCAAACCCACTTTTTCGGAAAGATGGCCACCCTGATAAAACTTTGCAGACAATTAAAAAATCCCTTGCACTTTAATAAGCTCGAAAGGCACAAGTTCAGCATTTTGTGAAGAGAACGATTTCATTTTGCTATAAAAATGATGTTTTGTTTCGGAACGCTTTGCTTGATGCTGTTTTATTCATGCAATCTGTTTATTCAGCTTGAAACTATAGGAAAATTTAAGTCCTTTGATCTTCATTTACTACACTTTGGTGGTGGAGAAAGGGACTTTTTCTTTGTGATACATTTCTAGGATTTTTCTTATGAAAAGAAGTTATTCTTAAATTGCAGCGTTACAACCCGAATACAAAAGCCGGTTCCTGATGAAGAATTTGCATGACCAGTGGTTCTCCAGTGACAGCAAACTCTGTCAGCATTTTTATTCAGTAATTTAGGACGACTTTGTTTACTGCCAATCTAACACATTTCATAACGCTTGGAAAAATGATCGGTTTGCTTTGCTTCCCAAAGAGACACCTCAGTGCAATAAAGATTGGATGATTGTGCACAAAAACACAGAGAGAGGGGTCAGGGAGTAGCAGACGGGCAAGGAAGGTGGAATATAGGAATTGCTGGAGAAATAAGGAGCTGTAGCAATAGGTGAGGGACTAGGTGGCTGAAAGATTAAATTTGCGAGTCCACAAGAATGGAAAAGATTTTTTTCATGAAGACAAGTCTGTCACAAGATGGCACAGAGCCAGGGCTCCCTACTTCTGCCACCACTATATCTGATTAGGGAATATTGTCAAATACACTGGAAAAGGATTGCAAGGCCACCAAAGGGTCATGACTGCTCACAATGCAGCCACACATCACAGATGAACTGCTGCACTGTCAGTGACTCTATTAAAAGCAACAAGCCCCTGGGCTGCCTTGCTAATAAGGGAGCAGCTTCTGCCCTTCTCGATGCAGCAGTTGAGAGGGGCAGAGGGCTGGAGGAGGGAGCTGGGGTGATGAGTAGCCATGGGGTGGGTGGGATGAGCATCAAGGTAGGGGTGTAGGGGCAAACCAAGAATCAGGAGACTGTCTAGCTATGTACGGTCTGGAAGCAGACAGGACACGCAGAGATATGACTGGGAGGGCTGAAGAGGAACGGGGAACAGGAGGTGAGAGGGTGAAGGCTGGCAGCGGGGCCAGCGGAGGCTGGGTGCCCCGGGCTGACGGCGGGGTGATGCACAGGCCGGCCGGTACCGCCGGCGGTGAGTCACTCCGGAGGCAGAGGATGTGGTGCGTGGCTCGGGGCAGCGGGGAAGACCCAGCCCCAGCTGCTGCTCAGCCCTCTGCTGTGGAGAGGAGCGAGTGGCAGCGGGGGGAGGCAGCCGAGGGCACAGCTCGGCCGGGCTGCACAGGACCCCGGTGCCAGGAGCAGGTGCCCACCCTTGCAGGCAGCTGCCCCTGGGGATGGAGACAGGCAGAGGGCGGGCGGCCCCTCCGGTGAGTACTCCAGCCCAGCGGCAGGCAGACACTGGTGACTGCACTTTATTTCATTGGGAGATCATTGGGTCGGGGACCATTTCTCTGATTGAAATCAATGGCTGGGGCAACAGTTCTCCACATGAAGGGGAATTTCCTATAAGCAAACTTTCAGACATTTTACCTCTCTTTCTATAGAGTTTAAATATTTAGCCTGACTTACATCTGACTGTGCAGCATAAAGGGAGGGAAACCAGCCAGGTGGAAAGCAAAATGACAGAAGACATGATAGACCCACAAATCAAAGCACATCCCAATCGTAAGGAGATTGCAAAATCTGTTGAGATTAACCCTGGTAAACAGTTTGCAGTAGTGGAATGGCAATAAATCTGTTAGATTAAATGAAAGAAAGTAGAGGAGGAGGTACCACAATTATTCAAGTTACCACAGAAGACAGTCCTAGATGGCTGCACAGCCCACAACCTGCACTTTCAACACACCTACGGTGGAATTGATTCTGATAGCCATCTCTCTGAGCAAAGAACTGGCTTCCATGAAATGCTGTTGCTCTAAAGCTGGGAGAATATGGTTCCATGAATCATCAATTCATTGGAAAAGGCACTTTCAGGATGGCTAAGCCAGTGCATAAGCTTGAGTTGAATTTTGCTGAATGGTTGAAGTGAAACCCTAAGTGCTGAAAAGTTTTGGGAGTGATGAGACATTGCAATTAGACAAGACTAAGCAGTGATTTAGGCAGATCCAAGATTACTTGTTTTTACACTTTCGACAGATTTGATTCCTGCCAAACCTGAGCTAGATAATGGATACTTTGTTTCTCATCCATTAATTGGCATCATCAAGGTACCAATACACACCATAATGACTGTAGATACGATCTCCCTCTCTGAGTAATTCAGACCACAGATTTGAGCAATGTTCTCCCATCCTCAAGAGCTCATTGTTATTGAATAACGTGCACAAACCAGCATGGCATAAGCTGATGAAAGGGTAGGAGAACATCTCGTAATAACTTCCTGAAAATGGCAAGTTAAAATTCCCTCCCTGGGACTCATTACTACAGGACGAGCATCTGTTAGATAAGTCTGTGAATCCAACAGCCTATGACCTGGACTCTGCAGGAGATCATCAAGCCTTCTAATTGTAGCTGGATAAGGAGCTTTATTTTTATGTCAGGAGCAGCCACAGCAAAAGGCACCAGGAAGGTGAGCTCCGTATGTACGATATCATCATTCTGGAGCCAGCAGATGCAGATTGCCAAGACCCACTTAATGAAACATCAGACAGGTCACTACCCACTGTCTTTTGTCACTGGAAGCAATCAGAGCACGGTACCAAGTCAGACCAAATACCCATCTGCAAGCACAGTAAGTACAAGATGCTTCGGGAGAGAGTATAAGCAACAGGCAAAATTTTGTGGGGATTCACCTGTGTTATCTAACTCCTATTTGATCCCAGCTATACACTGTGAAAATGAGATCCACGATTTAATTTTCTGGGGTGCCCCTTAGGCTTGATGAATAAAAAACTGGATTGCTCTATGTCTCCTTGCCTCCAGGTATGCAATATTTCATGGTGGTCTTTCATGCTTTCTCTCTAGGGATGGTGGTGAAGCCCAGAATCTGTTGCATCCTCTAACCCTCTCTGTACCATCCCCTCTTCCTAGTCCCCTTCCACACCTTCCATCTCCCCATGGGGTGAGACAGCAGCTACAGCACCAAAAAGTGCTTTTTCTAGTACATTATAACATTGTGCAAACACTTGTTGGAGAAAAAAAAAACAAAAACAAAAAAGATCTAAAAGCATCAGCCCCATTGTGCAGGATTTTGCCTGTGATCAGACCTTGGAGCAAGAGGATCTCCCACACAAATTAGAGCTGCAGCCCTCTCGGTGCAGGAGATGGATGTCAATGAGGGGCTCTCCTTTAACCAGAAGTACCCCTAGATCCAGGCTGCAGTTTATATGGCATGTAAGTTGAGCTGGGAGAGCCCCGAGAGCTTTTTTATTTAGTGGCTGATAGCTTTGGAGAATAAAAGAGTTACTTTCACCCAGCTTTAAACATCTTCAGTGGGACCTACCTGCCTATTGTGCTCCTTTGTAGTGAAGAGGGAGAAACAGACACTTTTCAGAAAGGTTTTGTCTACCTTATGGATCTGCTTCAGGAGGGGACGGATCCATGCCCTGGCAGTAGTTGTTTCTCTCTAGTGACTCAGCTGCTGTCCATGTTTGCTAAGAGGGCTCCTCCTCTGGGACACGTGAGTGTAGGGGCAGAGAGCCCATCTGTACAGGAGAGCAGCTGCCTGAAGTCTCAGACCATGGGAAAGAAAAGGAAAAATCCCAAGTGAGGTGTGATCTTTCCTATGAACCCTGCAGGGCAGACAGACCTGGAGGGTTGTGACCCCCCAGGGCGCAGAGCTGCTGCTGAAACCCCACAAGACACGGAGCGTGAGGAGTTGTGCATCGGTGCTTTGCCTTGGAGCAAAAGGGTTTAAAAATGAGGATGGTGACAGGGGACCGTGTGCCCCATCCTCCTTGGGGAGAGCCCTTCCCAAGGACTGCTCCCCACACCCAGCGATGGAAAGCTGAGCATCTCCCTGTGGCATTCAGCCTCATGTTTATCTAAGAGCAGGAAATCCCAAGTTGGTCAAAATTAAGAAGAGAAACTAAAATGAAGCAATATTTACTTGTTAGAGGAGCTGAGGCAGGTTTTCAGGTTTGTTTTCATTTCAGCTGATGCCAGGTCAGGGCTTTTTTTTGATATGCATTAGTCGTCCCATCCCCATTGAGGCAGGCACGGGTGCAAACACACTTCAGCCTAGCTGAGAGATTTCTGGTGTGGTTTTGTATGGTTTCCTGAGAATCGGGGGACAGTTCTTGTTTTGCAATTTTACAGAAACCCGCAAGTATGCCTAAAGTGCTTTAAAGACCTAATAAACATGTAGGTGTTGTGAAAGGTTAGCGAGGGACAAGAAGTTGTGGCACTGCCATGGTCAGCTCGTCTGCTGGCCCCTCGCAGCAAACCCTCTTTGAAGTTCCTCACAGCTGCAGCGAGCACAAGGTGCCAAGGGATTGTGACATGCCAACGAAGCGGGTGGCTATGAAGCTGCAAGAAAAATGTGGTTAGCTTTACTAGCACCTGTGGCAAATTCCTCTCAGAGGTCCTCCCACAAAGCAGTGTGTGCTGTACAAGATGATGCAGAAAGAACAGGAGGAGGGAGAGGATTGTGTCATATGTTCCCCTGGGGCTCGCTACTTTATTTAAAAAAAAAAAATTAAAAATCTTTAGAGTTATTTTTCCCTTTTGTTTTTTTTTTTTTTTCACAGGGGACGTTAGGTGGAAACTATGACAGCAGCATCGTAGGAAGGAATCAGGCAGGCTCTGTCTGCATGCTGAGCTCATCCCAATCCCTGTGCCTCAAGGAGGAGAGCTGAGGACCAGAGGAGACACTCACATGGTTGAAGCAATGGGGGTGGCAGTCGAGGAAGGAAGGTGATGATGTTTTGGCTCGGGCAGTGATTTGGTCTATGCATTAACTGGCCTCTCTGCTTGGGTTCTGACACAGATCAAATGGAAATCTGGGGGAGTGAGGTCTGTTGTGGGGCTGCTGTCTTTTGGTGTGTTTGAGAAGTTCCAGTAGGAAGTGTTTTCTAGCAGTTTTTTTCTATTCGAAGAAAAATTTAGTGTAAGAAGAAGATAGATTATGAAAACATTTAAAGTACAGAAGACAGTAAGTAGCTCTTACTCTGCACTCTTCCCCATGCTCACATGTTGCTGGAGAACACCTAAATCTGTGGGGTTTTTTTGAGTTATAGAAGCAAAGATACAAGGAAAGCCTTCTTCCAT
Source organism: Merops nubicus (assembly GCF_000691845.1). Classification (NCBI taxonomy): domain Eukaryota; kingdom Metazoa; phylum Chordata; class Aves; order Coraciiformes; family Meropidae; genus Merops; species Merops nubicus. Next base: position 31,985 of record NW_008609661.1, read on the forward strand.
AAGTGTTCACTTAAGAAGAAATCAAGAAAGTCACAGAACCAATGACACTAGATGGTTAGTGAACCAAACCAGCTCTCTTCCCCCAACCACAGCACCGCACGATGGGTTTTCACTTTCTCCCAACGGCCTTGAGAACATCCTCATCCTGAGGAGAAGACTGTTTTGAGCTGCTGTTTCTGTACCTCAGTCTACAGAGAGGGTCTGGGGCTCTCAGAAGAGAAGACACTTCTGTACAATATCTCCTATACCTTTTTCTTGATCAGTGGGTCAGAAGCATTGAAACACTCTGATCTCTTTTGCTCTAGAGCATATGAAGCATCACTTGGAAGAACAATGACATGAAAAATAATCTTGTGACTCTTACAAAGACTGTGTAGCCTTCGATTTAGTAAATTAGAAATGTCAGAGCCCTTTATTGGTGTACACCAATTGTACACCATCTAGAACCAATGTAAGCAGTGAAATAAGAGCTGCCAGATGTGAAAAGTGGCCAAAAGGGATCAGATTTTGACAATAGCTCTAAGTTTCCTTCTTTTTTGAAGTCCAGCTTGATAAACTTCATACTGATTTGCCAAGTATCTTCAGCCTCACTGGAAGCCAAAGGGAAGATCCTGCAGCTAAGCCTGGGTGAAGAAAGAAGATTTGAACATCACAAATCAGCCAAGTGGAAACAAAGGCTCCCAAAGTCACAGGTGACTTCCAGAGAGTGGTCACACTGGCTGAAGGGAGAGGCCTCTCTGCCTGACTTGGACCTACCAACACAGGTTGTAGGCTTGAGGCTGTCAACAGCTTTAAAACACGAAAACAGGAAAGAGTCCCCAAGAGAAGTTGAAGAGTCCCTTGCCAAGACTGCACTAGTGGCTGCTTGTCGATACACGTGGCTCGAAGGGATGGATGTTTGCAGTAACTCCACTAACATGAACTGTGGTATTCAAGAGGAGGAATTTTCCTTTCTGGTGAAGTCCATCTGGCAGCTTACACAGTAACGTCTTTAGGGCTGAGGTGCCAACTCACAACATTGTTAAGGTGCAAAGATTCTCTTAGAACTAGATGAGGGAGGTGGATTTTTTTTTTTGAAGAGTGTTTTCTGTGTTTTATTTTTTTTCCAGGAAGAGCTAGCTGAAACTCAGAACTGATGCACTCCAAACTTAAATGCTGGCTCTGCTTATTAGCTGCTTGCTCAGTGGAGAATATTCTTCCTTATATAGGCCTTTCAGAAACTAGGTCAGAAGATTAACATGAGTACTGGTTGCTAAAAATCCTCTTTGACAGCCTGCCTTTCTTTATTATTTTCTCACTTTGCCCCTTGCAGACGCCAACGTCTGAGAGCTTCTCCATTGATTTCTCCTGAGGTCAGCTGTGATGACCACAAAAGGCAGCTCCACTCCCTGCCACCACCCTGCAATCACCCGTGGCTGGTTGGCCTGTGTGATGAGTTTGACCCCTGACATCAGTCATGTTCCCAGGAAGGAGAGGTCATTTTTCAAAGAAACGTGGCAGCGCTGCCCCAGCCTAGACTGTTCCATTGGTGTGTCAGTGGAAAAACATCTGCTCACAGATGCCCTCGTGTGCTAAGGGATGGTGTGCTCGGGATGTGCTGCCAGGATGTTCTGAAGGTCCTATTCCAAGAAGTGGGTAGATGAGGTAAGTGCCAGGCAGGGTGTTTATTGCTCACACAACGGTCCCCTAATAAGCTCCATCTTCTACTGTTGGAGCTTCTAGGAAGCACTGCAAATACCAATAACAACTGAAATCTTTTGTGAAATGTTTGCACTGAAACCCCATTGAATATTCTTGCTTTTAGATGCTGTTGTTAACTCTGAAGGATCACACACATCACATTTCTGCCCATAGGACGTTTCTCACCAGGCTGTTTACAGGAGATAGATAATATCTTCCTGAGATATACATGTCTATATAAAATAGATATACCCCCACATGTTCACATATGCAGTTCATCAATAAAAGATTTAAAAACTATCATTATACACCCACTTGTCTGAAATAGAAGTGATTTCCTAGAAGAAACAGCACACACTGTTATCATATATTCATTTTATACACACTCTTGATCAGATTCCTTATCTCTATGCACAGACATATCTATCTCAGGACTTACCTAATGGAAAATAAGATTCTCAGTAGAGGGTTTTAAAATCTCTATCTGGCCTCTTAGCAAGGTGCTCTTAGTTCCAGAAATGCTGAGTGCAGAACAGCCCCACAAAATCTATTGTGTACCTTCAGCACTTTGAAAATCTGACCACTTGGGAGGGAGCAAAGCCCTTTACAATGTAGAACACACTGGGTTCTGGGTTTGCAGCTAACCATGGAGCCTTCAGCTGAAAGATAAAGCAGCTGATGTTTCCCTGGCCAGTAACATGTGCAGAGCTCGGGGGTCTTTTTGCTACAGAAAACTTAAACTGTCATCACATGGCGTTGGTTTTGCAGTTGGAATAAAAGTCTCTTGTCAGCCATGTGTATCCTCCCTATTTCTTTTCCAGAACCTTGGTCTAACAATGCATGCACAGAAGTTGCCCACTTTTCACTGGGCACTCCCTGTGCAGGCAGCTGAGCATGCTGGTGCTTTGCTGTCTTGCTGTGTTCCAATTCCAGGCAGCCCATCGGTTGCAGCTGCCTTTGGTTTTGTTGCCTTTGTGGCAGAACCAAGGGGATAGTCTCAGTTTTACTGCTTCTCATTCAGATGAAAAGTTGATCTTTTGTCTCACAGGTGTCACTTGCCTCCCTTTTTACTGTACAGTAAAGGTCCCTGGGTATCCACATAGGTGACATGATCAGGTGCTTATTCAGTGTTTGACTAAGGCAAAGAAAACAGACATTGCCAGAAGCTGGTGTGTTGCAAATCCTCCTAAATTAATGCTGTATTGAGATGGGAGGTTTGATGAGGGTTGCCAAGCTGTAGCAAGAAGAGATGCTTTAAAGGGACAGGTTATTAAAATCCTTCCCTGGGAGAAGCAAAACTTTCCAGCTAGGAGCATTAAACAAAGCTAGAAGTACACGATTACTGTTCCCAAACTCTGCTCTGGGAATAATCCCTCCCAGGACAGAGACACCTCTTTGGTTCTTTTGTTCTTTTCTTTTTCTGTACTCTACTTTGAAGCATATACATCAGTGAATGAACTGATTGCTACAGAAATCAGAGGAGAACTACTCATAAACACGGTATAACAAGAAAGATAAACGTGTTTTTATCACACAGTAATAACAGAATAGAATGAGGTACCCACCCAAGTGCTCTGGGGCACTGGTGATTTCTGCCTGCAGGTAGTGTGGGGCTGGTTGGGACTCAGGAACCAGGGGCTGTCAGCTCACCAGTGCTCATGCTGAGATCCTGGTACCTCCTACCACCCAAAAACTCAGCAGTTTCTAAGCTGCAAGAAAACCTGACATTTATGCTGATTTGGTAGCCCTTTGGGGTCTCTGTACCAGTGATGGGCCCAGCCATGATTTTATCTATGCATCTGTGTATTTCTGCTCATGCTGTTCAAACACACAGAGTCTCTCTAGTGCACAGTGAATACATCCCAGTAGAGATGGATGTTTGATGCATATAGAGCCATGACTAGTTTTGCCTATGCACAGGAATACACAGTCATGCACACATATAGACATATATGTCACCTGTTGAGCTCCTGACTCACTAAAGCTGAAACTAATTTGACAGGTCACCAGTTCTGCACTTGGGGTATCATTTAAAGTGCTGGAAGGAGGAAGGTGTTAACCCAGCCTCAAAAGCTGCTGGGCAAAGCTTTGGCCCTGGAAGAGCCACAGCCCAAGGGCCTCCACAACCCCCCAACAGCCCACACTAGCTTGTGCAAGGCAAACAGGAGAGGGAGAAGGCCAAAGGATTGGACAGCACAGCAGCGTGGGGTGGTGCAGAAGTGACCAGGGATGTGTCACCTAAAATGACTTATTACATCCTGCAGCACGTGGGATTTTATCAGGGGTGTTTCCTGCCTGAATTCTTCCCTTGGTGTGATGGCATGATGCCTGTTGTAAGGCAACACAGGCAAAGGGCACTGCCACACAGACACAAACACACACTCTCCCATCTGCACTCCTAGATGTGAGTGTTGCACTCTACATGCAACACATGGAGTGTTCTAACTCTACATGGAACAGCAACCTTCCTTCCCCTTGCAGCAAAGAGCAGCTCTTCTACTACCACATGGATTAGTGCCTCATCAAAGAGCTTTTTGCAGTGCCACAGCAAAGTAGGATGACAGGGGTTTGGGATGGGAGAGATGGTTTGCATGAAGTAAGGCTTGGAAATGAGGATTTGCTCAAGGGCACTGACATTTTGGTAGCTGAGAAAGCTCAACCCATTTCACTGAGAAGAGTTCAGGGTGGTGATTAGAACTCTGAGTGCTTGGAAAGCAAAGATCAGGCTGGCCAGATGAAATCACACATATGAAATCAGAGTATCCTGCTCCCTAAGCTAGGTATCCATATATCCAAGTACAACCATGGCTGGGATATATTCACACACAGGGCTTCAGAGGAGGCCCCTTTGGGCTGGCAGGAGACTGCCAAAACACAGAGCTGCCACCTGTATGATTGGCCTGATGAACTTATTACAAAAGCATCTGCAATTAATTTGTCTGTTGTGCCAGCACTGCAGTGGTGTGTGTTGTTTCTAGGTAGTCTGGTTACTATAAGGTAGGGGATGCACACAGCTTGTTCTTAAGCTGTAAATATATATCACTCATTTTTACTATTTATTTTGTAGG
>NW_008609661.1:36792-44309 GCF_000691845.1 Merops nubicus
GGGAAAGGTCAAATGGTTCCAGGCAAACGTATACACAGAATATGATGGATTTGTTGGGGTCTTTTTCAGTTTATCTCAGCCAGTTACACTTCTTGGCTCTGTCTTGAAACAACTCCATGAAGGCTACTTCAAAATCTCCCTTCAAAACCTTTTTCTAGGGAGGATAGCTTTTCTTTCCCTTTTTTTTTTTGGCTAAGCATCTTCTTTGCAAGCAGCATCCTATTTGCATGGGAATTCAGACCAGCTTGTTAATGAAAAAGTCCCAATTCTTCCTAAGGCTGAGACTTTCACAATTGGTTTGATAAGAAAGGGGAAATTATCCTTCTTGTTGTGCTCTCTGGTGACATGGGAATTTTTCTCTCACTTGGACAGGAACTAGTCTTGCTCACTTTACATCTTCCCTCTCTCTGTCGGTTACAGAAATAGAAGGACAAGGCTCTAAGAGAGGCAGAGGAAGGGAGGAAGGGCGGGGAGGAAACCAGCATTTTCAGTCCTGAAAGTAGTTTCAGTTTAAGCACTGGACGAAGTTTCAGGTTAGCTGTTGGTTTTAACCCTTTCTGCTCACTCTAAGGGGGATGTCTTAGGCAAAGGAAGCAGCAGTAAAAGGGATTATCTGTACCAAAACCATCCCCATATTGTTTTTTCCCCCTCCTAGTCTGTCTGTCTTGGTCTCTTTCCTCTTTGCAGCATATAATTTACAGTAAAAACACAGGAAGCTGAATGATTTCCTCTGAGGAAAGTACCTGACGAAGAGGTGAACAAGTAAAATCATTGGGCTCTTTGACTTCATCACTACCCATGTATCCTCAGTGGTTTCAGGCAGAGATACTATCTTGCAATGAGATGCCTTTGAAGTGGTTTTGCCAGTGCGTGGCAGGCAGGAGGTACATAGGACTTGAATTTTTCCCTGTGGCAATCCAAGTACAGGGAGTGCTGAGCTTGTGAACTCAGCAGCTGCTGGTTGTGTTGCATGTTGCACACCAGAAAAACCATTAACACACTGACTAGAGGTCATTCTGCACACAGGGCATGGGCTTTGGAGTCTCCTCTCCGGATCCAGAAAGTGGAATGTGGGGTTGCCTGGCTGGGGGTACTGGGCAGGAGGAGGCATTGTGCAAGCTCCTCTGTGTGGCAGAATCATCTCTGTCATTTTAAATGTGTCCCCTCCGTGCCTCTCCAGCCTTCCAAGAAGCCAACGTAGAGTCATAAAACATCAGCACCAAGGAACATGACTTGGGCCTCCTACATTGCAAGACCCCTTTGAAAAGCTCAGCCCAAATTTCTTGCCATTTCAGACCTCCTAAAGAGGGACTTTTACCCTGAAAAAAAAAAAAAAAACAAACCACCTTATCCTCAATGTCACCTAAAAAGGCACGAGTGACTAACTCTTCAGATACCATCTCAACGAGACCATGAGTTCCCCGCACTTTAAAAGTGACTAAAAATGAAGTAGTTTTTTTTCAGTGTGCATATGTCTAAATGTAGGAGTAGAGGGAATGAAAGACAGACAGAGATTGTAGACTCGGGTAGAACATCAGCCTCTTTATTTCACTACAATGCAGTAACTTCCTCTGTGTTTCTTTTCCGACTCCTACAACCTCCAGAAAACCCCCCTTTAAATTACAGAGGTGTTGAAGTGCTTACATGCAGTTATATTTTCCTGCTCCATCCTCCACTTGGGATCTCATTTCCACTGCAAAATGAAATAAGACTGATTCATTTTGCAGGAGGAACATGATTGATACAAGTCCGGATGGAGATTCATTCTTAACTCTGTGGAAATTCCTCACCAGGGTTGCTAGTCAAGTGAAAACCTCTTCACCTCACAATCATCAGGGTTGTGTTGCTACTCCTAAACTGCTTTGGCTGGAGCCAGGAACAGCTTGTGCACAGCTGAGGATGACCCAGGAAACCAGAGCTGCTCCTACATCACCTTTTCAGCCTTTTTTTTCTGCGAATTGTCTTTCCCTCTCACCTAAACCAGCTTCTTCCCCACAGAGAGGTCATGTTATTCTCTAGATTGAAGGTCTGATTAAGATGTGTTTTCTTACAGGGAGGCTGTCAGCCTTCCAAGAACACAGCTCATACGTGCAGCTTTTGCTGATGTTTGCCTGCAGTCTCTTGGTGACAAACCACACCTTGTTGATCACGACAAACATGTGTTGTACCCACACAGAGCTGCTAGGGCACCACAGGCTGAGATTTCTTTACCTGGTGAGGCTCTCGGGGAAATACCCCAGAAAAAGGTGTATGAACAAAGAGTAAAGTCAGGAGGATTTCTGAGCAGACTGTTGTCAAAGGTGGTGATAAGGCAATCCTGAAGAAGGGATATCCCCACCTGGAACTCTAAACCTGCTGAAGGGTTCGTGTCTTTTCTTTTAAAACAAATTTCCCATAAAATACATTTTATCATTTTTCCTTATCCTTTTGTCAAGATCCTGTATTTGTAACCTCATATGAAAGTGTCTCATATCTGCTCATTGCTTCCAGTCTGCCTGTAGCTCCTGATGGAGTGCAGAAAACCAGCAGCAACCAGCCAAGCACTGTCTCAGCAAGCCCAGCTCTGTTCCAGAGCTCTCCATCCTCTTGTCTGCACCCTTAGAAGGCAGAAGTACTAAGTGCCAAGGCACCTATGAGGCTCCTGAAGAATCTTGCCATTTTCTGGGTGGAGGATTAATCTTACTGATAACACCTAAACATTTCTATTCAGCCTTCTACTAATCAAGGGGTGACAGAGAATGTGCAGTAGGTTAAATATCACAGAATCAGAGTGGTTTGGGTTGGAAGGGACTTTTAAAGATCATCTAGTTCCAACCCCCCTGCCATGGGCAGAGACACCTCCCACTGGAGCAGGTTGCTCAAAGCCCCATCCAGCCTGGACTTGAACACTTCCAGTGATGTAGAAAGCACAACATCCCTGGGCAGCCTGTGCCAGTGTCTCACCACCTGCATAGTAAAGAGCTTCCTACTTTCTACTCAATCTCCCCTCTTCCAGTGTGAAGCCATCACCCCTCATCCTATCCCTGCAAGCCCTTTTAAAAAGTCCCTCCCCATGTTTCCTGTAAGGCCTCTTAGAACAGAACCAAAGAACAAAGAATGCTAAGAAGAAGGGTGGGAGGGGGAAGAAAAAACACCATTCCTGCAGTATTTAACAGCCCTCAGAGTTAATGTGGCAGCTGCGAGAAGGTTTTTCAAGGCTGCAGTTTTGGTTGCAGGTAGTGAAGACTGAGACCAAGTGGAGACAACCACAGGATCATTCTATACTTCATTCCCAGTTTTACATTGTCTTTAAACCCCAGTTATGCCCTGCTCCTCTTGAAGCAAAGCAAGTCAAACTTGTAATTTTGAATGAAGTGATGTCATTGTACAGGAAGGATGGGAAATGGAAGGTGTCTTCTGCCCCAAACCACTGCAATAGTTTGGGCTACTTATTCACTAATGCAAGATGCCCTGGTTTTGTGGTTACATTTAGCAATAAGTGAGATAATTCTCTTGATTAATGAAGAAAATTCACTAGCACCAGGTAAAGAGGCAAGGGAGCTGCACCCAGGGCTGGTGCAGCAGAGGAGGGTGCTCTCCAGGGGTCAAACTGAGCTGACATCAAGGTCTTACTTGACCTCTTACCAGGCAGGTGGAGGGATTTGAATATCTGTCACCTCCCACTGGTGTTCTCTAGTCACTCAGGCAGTGTGGCTGCACACTCATGCCTGGATTCAGAAAAAAACCCTAGTCATTCAGTAGCCCAAGTGCCATGTAAAGCTCTAGGATTTAATAACCCAAAAGCTGCTATTGGCTTAAGCCTCAGTGCCTGAAAATTATCTGTTGAGCTGTCTTTTGCCTAACAGGCTTGAAGCACTTATCTCATCCAGGCAGGTAGAGGGATTTGAATATCTGTCATCTCCCACCTCCCACTGGAGTTCTCTAGTCACTCAGGCAGCGTGGCTGCACACTCATGCCTGGGTTCAGAACAAAAAACCCTAGTCATTCAGTAGCCCAAGTGCCATGTAAAGCTCTAGGATTTAATAACCCAAAAGCTGCTATTGGCTTAAGCCTCAGTGCCTGAAAATTATCTGTTGAGCTGTCTTTTGCCTAACAGGCTTGAAGCACTTATCTCATCCTAAGTTCTCAACTCAAAGTCTGAGATCATGCTCGGACTGCAGTGTGCTTGAGGGTCTCTGCAGGGCTGGGCACTTTGAGGGAGGACAGGGACAGTGGCACTAGAAAAGATGCTTTCCATCTACATCTCAGAAATACCTCTTATGGATAAAGTCCTAGCCCTATAAATCCCACTCACTACCCCAAATATCTCCTTCAGTACCTCTGAGACCTTGGATCTTGCTGCTGAAATATTTTTGAAGCCCTTCTCCTGCCCCACTGAGGTTCCCAAAGTGATTTGTCACTAAGTATTAACACCAACACTAATGAGGTTTATGTTCTTTTTTTTTCCTTTTTAAATTGACAAACCAATCAGATAACAACTTCGCATGGCAGATTTATAACTAGATTTCAAACCTGAGGCTGTTTCTAAGATATTCTCAAGTTGCAAACAGGAAAGGGGGGAGAGAAAAAGCAGGAAGCAAATCTCCCTTACACCAGCCTGTGGTGGAGCTGGTGTCAGCTCCCAAGGGTGTTTTGGCATGTGCTACTTCAAGGATCTGCCAGATCCTCGCTCACAATTGTAGTCATGAAAAATACCAAGCAGGCATCTGTCAGTGAGTAATTACAGGAAATATCTTCCTTCTGTGCAGGGTGCTTGCATCATTTCTAGAGCGAAGTACAAATCTGAGCCTGTCTCTTTGGATCTGCCAAGCTACGTGACATCACAGCAGATACAGTCAGCTTTGTGATGTTACTAGAAGCGAGGAAATAATTTCATAAATGTCAGTTCTTCCTCTGAATGTCTGCAAACAGACTGTGGGAGCTGTCGAGCCCCCAGTTACACAGATTTAGTGCCATTTCCTAGCAACTTGAAAAGCATTTTGAGCATGGAGCATATTCCTTTGCTACAGAATTTACTCTCTTGGATACTGCCAATCATTTGCACTGACAAACACCAAAGAAGGGCTATTAACTACAGAGGATGACTGCTGAAGGGCTCAGCCCCTTGCCAGTGCTGTGGAAGCTCAAAGGAGAGTTGTGCTCCCTGTGCAAAACAACATCCACTAATATAACTTCAGCTGGGGCAGAGGAGGAGGAAAAAATCCAAAGTACACAGAATCATGCTCATGAAAGAAGTTCCTCTGTGACATGTGCTTTTGCTGTGACCTAGCTCCTGCAAGCCAAAAATAAGCTTTTTCTCCCAGGTGTCCTTGCACAGTCCCTGCTGGGTGGCCCCAGGGCAATGCTCCCCCACATGCAGTTAGTTTTCCTGACAAAGTGCACTGCTCCAGAGGCACCAGAGCTGCCGGGAAGCTCGGAGTGCTGGACATCAGCACAGGAGAAGACCACAGCGCCTGGACGGCTGCTGGGTACCTACAGGGTTTGCAAGGGCTGCCAAGCAGAGGAGGACAGCCCAGGAGAGACGGGCTCCGTGTGCCATCTGCTGGTAGCCAGGCTTGGAGCGGCTGCAGAGCTGCCCAGAGATGCTGGAGGAGAAACTACGTGAACAGAAGACCTCCAATGTCTTACTAACTCTGTTAGGAACTTCTCCCACCTCCCCTCAGTGCTTGTTCCCAGCCGGTAAATCCACTGCACCAGCCTTGAGCACTCTCTTGTGGTCCGAGTGATGAAGAGCTGGACACTTGTCCTGACCCATGCCCAGTATGAAGTGATATCATCATTAACTGGCAGACCAGCAGCCAAACTCCTCCCTCCACTCCCATATCACACACCAGAGATCCAAAGCAAAAGACAACTGGAGGAAGGAACAAGTCAATGCACTCACCCACTGCAAAGGATGTGAAAAAAAGGAGTGAGCTGGCCAAGGAACCACAGCACAGGAGATGGAACCAGCCAGATGATGCTTGTCCTGCCATCCTGGGAACTCCACTTGCTATGGAGAGCCAGGGAGCCCTTCCAAAAACCAGAATCCCCACACAACACATAGACTGCATAGACCCAAATCCATTGCAAGCAGGGTCAGCTCTTATAGAGGTGGCTTCTTGCCCCACCTCCACATTAATGTGGAAGGTGGGGGCACCTGGAGGTGATCTCTTCATCAGTTCCCACCCAAGGCTGGCCAGACCCTGGGTGAAAACCAATCAGGAGGGTCTTTCTTGCCTGGTTGTGGACATCATCCATATGCCAACCCTCATTTAGGGCTGGAGGTTTAAACCCCAGCACTTAACACTGAGATGGTTCCTGGGAGGTGCATTAGAAATACCTACAGGAATCAGATATTTGTCAAATGTAGCTGCTGAGACTGACTATAAGTACAGCCCAGAGGCTTTGTTGCCCCTGCCTGCAGCACCTTCTGTGTCTCCATACAGTAATTCCTGCTCTCCTGGGGCTCTCTGGCAGTAAAGCTGGTCCCACTGCACATTCCAGCCCAGGGGTTCCCCACCAGGCTCTCCCCTCTGGGGTGATGCCAAAGTTTCAGTCAAGACCATGAACTAGATGGGCATGGGACATAAACATTCCAAAGGGCTAACACTCAGCTAAAGCTCAGAAATGCAGTAATTGAAGGACTGCAATTAAAAAAAAAAATAGATTATGAAAAGAAAAGAGATTAGGAAGATGGGACCTAGGGTGAAAGGCAATGATTCCCTCCTTCCTTCCTTTCCCCCCTCCTGAGTTTGAAGGTTTTTAGTGGTATTTCCCATGCACGCAGACCTTTTACACCCTGTGTCAAACCAACAATATCTAACCTTGCTTAGTAGCTCCTCACAGCAAGTTTTTAGACCTTAGCTGATCATACCTGCTCTGAGTATCTTACTTCCCAGCCACCTTCAGTGATTGCCAAGGAGAGGGCAGAAACATTTCCTCTGTTTGAAAAGAGCAACCCTGAAGCAGTGCAGAGAGACTGGATTAAAACAAAAGATCTTTTATTGTCTTGAGCTGAAGAGTATGATACAGAGGAACTACACATAGGTTTCATCCATATATAAAAAAAAGAGCCCTTTATTTACACGAGTGTTCAAAGTTGCCAATGGTACCTAACGGTAACTCTGTATTTTCTTTGAATTTTGTTAGTTATTCCCACCTAGCTGGAGCAAGCATGGGTCAGTAACGCTTAGAAAAACATGTAAGAAGCTTTTGGGCAGGAAAAGAACCGAAATAAGTTCTAAAAGAATTCAAATCCTTACGGGCATTTCACTGTAACAAACCCAGCAGAATACTTACAACCAGTCACTGACAAAAGGAACAGTTTTCAGTACGGGCTCAGCAGCCTAATCCTTCTCAGCTTTTCTTTTCAGTAAATATACCCTGGACATGCACAAACTCAACATGTATGAAAAAAAAGGTAGAAATTTATTTAAAAGTCATTGTGCTTTTATTTATATAAAAAAAAAATTTACAATCAGACACTGTCCCGCTGTGTTTCTGAAAGCATGGGTCTTTTAAAAATGACAAAAAAA
>NW_008609662.1:0-749 GCF_000691845.1 Merops nubicus
CCTGGGACAACGAGTAACCGGAGTTCCAGCGGGGGGCTCTGCACTGAAAAACACACCCTTTTGTTAATTTTGAGCATCCATGTGCAGGTTTGTGGTTGGTTTAGGTTTGGGGGTTTTTTTAGGCTTGTACATCAGAAGTTTATTTTTGGGTAGTCCTGTGAGGAGCAGGGAGTTGGATTCAATAATCCTCCCAACCTGAGATAGTCTGTGATTATCATATGAATGGTTTCAGCTTCTATAAGTGAACAAAATTATCTGAAACTGTTTTTTTCTTTTTCTGTTTCCAAGAGAAGAGTATATCTTTAATGACTGAATTCCTGGATCTTCTTTTAATTTTGTCACTTAAAAGAAGTGATAGGTGAGAGCATCATGTCTAGCAGAGAAAAGATGGAGAGAGTTCAGCACAGCTGCTATCAGTGGTTGTTGGTTTATGGCTGAACTACTAACACGGTGAAAGAGACAAATCCCCGTCAGTTAACTCGTGGAACGCTGAGCATTGTTGAAATTCCTGCGCTGAGGTGTTCTTGGAGGATTACTTCAGCCACTCGGTAAGCAGAGAGTAACATCGTGTAAGAGAACATATATTCTCTTTTTCCAGTAGATGATCATGCCTGTTTTTAGCCCCTAACAAGCCCTGCCAGCAGGAGGCCCCCGGGGGAGCGCTGCATTCCCTGAGCAGCTTTTCTGCAGGGCTGGTGTGCTGGTGAAGATGGTGTTGGCCAAAGTCATCTGTGCAAGTCACCTGCCAA
>NW_008609663.1:0-32572 GCF_000691845.1 Merops nubicus
TTGCCTGTGGAGGACCTCATCTGCTTGATTCTCCATTAACTTCATTAAACATTTAACTTCATTAAACAGTTTTCTTTTTTTTTATTTTCAATGAAGACATGAGTCTGAAAGAGCTATGACGAAAGGCAAATTTCAAAGAGATGAGCCTTGTGGTTTGACCTCTCCAGATCTTGCATCTGATCAACAGAACTGTAGCCACATTAACAATTTGTGAAGCCATGATAGAGTTGTTCTATGGAAATTACATCTAGATACTTTTTTCTTTCCAAATTCCTTTATAATATTATCTGCAACTGTTTGTTAATCAGTCTGGGTGAAGATTTTTTAAGCAGTCCCTCTATTTTTTTCACATATTTTCAATTCATCATTTATATTGAAGAAATTATTTTTTTACTCATTTTTTTCTGTTCTCTGAATGAATGATTGAGATTTCAAACAGGAAATTCAGTACATTTAATGAACATAACTGGCTTATAGGCCATAGTCAGGTCATGTTGTTGTTTTTACAAACAAGAAAAATATTCAGAGTTACACAATGTTTAAAACATTGTATCAACCCACTTATAATTACTGGAAGTCCAGAAGAGGATAAAAGTGGTTTTAAATGATCCCTCTCTCACACTGTGCTGACTATCTACAGCTTTCTCTGTGATATGCAGTGCTAGAAACTAGATTAAATGGGTCTGGTGAAGATTCCTGTGATTTTGACATTGTTGCCCTCCTTATCATGTTTTTGTAGGGTATATGATTTCGTTTTCTATTCATTGGCTCTTTAGATAACGCTGTAGTGACTTTGGACAATTCTAATTAAATCATCAGTATCTGCTTACTTGGTGATGTTATGTATGCTGCTGACTAAGAAGTTGCAGAAACTTGCAGACTTTTCTGTGAATACCAGATAGCTATCAAAGTCCGCATGACTGAGTTAGTTGACCCATGAATCATAGGAAATCAGGGTGTCATTCTGACTTATGTAAATACTCTTTTTTTTTTTTTTTTTTTTTTTTTTTTTTTAAATCTCCTCCAGGAAGCATTTCTGAAACAATGATAATTCTGTTTCCTGTGGATCAACATTTTTATAAAGAAATTGTAAATGCAGTAAAATTTTGTTTGCAGAGACCAAATGTTAGTTAAAGTGAGCATGTCTGTTATACTGTTTCATCTGACTTCCAATAGGAATGGCAGGTGTTTCAAGTAAGGAATAAAAAGCCTGTTCACCTCCTTTATATCTTTCATAACCGTTTAGTTGGGTGACCTAAAAAATGTCCATGTGCAGATTATGTCAGGTAAAGCAAGAGAGAAAGGTAAAGCATCCTAGTAGTTACAGTTACCTGACACAGAGTCCAACCAGTCCTGTAGCTGGATTCAGCTTTGAATATTATCGAGCCTTCAGTAAACAAGAGAACAAACAAAAACCATTTTTGTTTAATCAGAAGTTATGCCCCCATGCTGTACTTCCTACAGAACCATCAAAAAACTTTTATTACTTTCTCCCTCAGCCTTTCAATTACTCCTGTTACATCAAGCTCATATTCCACTCCTATAAAATTTTGCACTTAGCAGCTGCAAACACTTCAAGCACACTGAAAACTATTTACTTGACTTAGGAGGAACTCTACAACATGTGGTAGCTCTCAGATTTCTCATCTACTGGTTTTTGTTACCATCAGCATTTGCATGAGAACAGATTTATTTGTTTGTTTTGTGAACATCACACAACTAATTATTGCTGAAAGGCTGGGTCTTCTCACAATTCAGTGAGGTTCAAGCCATGCTTCCATCACATATCTGCAGCAAGGCTGGAATCTGCTCCCAGATCTAGATCTGAGATATCTCTCTTAGCCTTGTCTCCAGTTGCTGTCTCTTCATTAGAGGACTACAAATGATGGATAGTCATCCTCAAATCTAGCAAACTGGAATGTACGTTCCTTTTGAAAAATACAGTGTTAACTGGTGTTTTTAACCTGTGCCTTATCCTCTCCGCGCTTTTCCAAATATTTGCCTTTAGTCTAACCTTTTGCTGAGTAGATATCACTCTGACAGATCCATAATACAAAATATGGCACAAAGTACAACCAGCTCTGTTTGGCTACTGACATATTAAAAATACTTATTTTACCTTTGTTTATCTTTCAAACGATTTCGTACTTTCCCTGAACTGTATTCAGTCATTCAGTCTGGGAAGCAAGGACCTGGATTGTATGAAGAAATCACAAGCTCAATTAAGAAAATCCCATCTGGGAAACCTTACTATTTAAGATTACAAGGCTAAATGCTTTTGTTTGCCTCATTCAGAACATCTTTTAATATTCATGGATTGCTTATACTAGAATCTTATGGCCAGAAACTGACAGTCCTTAATTAAACAGAATATCCCTCTGCCTCCAGAAGTCAATTTGCCTGAATGGGGACTGTGATAGATTGTCCAAGGGAAGAGTAGTTATAGCCACTTTCAAGGCAGCACAAGAGAGGAATAAAAAGACTAAGTTTGTTAAGACTTCTGAAGTTATGCAAATTATTAGCACATTTAGTAAGACTCAAATATCCTGACATCTAATCCCTTGCTAGAACACATGCATAGTATAAAACATTTCTGTTCTTTTAAAAATTGAAATGTCACTAAATAGCACTGTATTGTCAAATCTGAGAAGCTCTGGGGACAGGATCTGGGTTTTTAGACTCCTTCTCCATAGATCTCTTCCATGTAAGTATTTATTTCCTGCACAGGCAATCATCAAAGCATATGTCTCCTGGGCTCACACTGCTCACCTACGAGCACAGATTATTTAGCCCCCTCCTCTCTTTAGCATCACCCAGTAATTTCACACAAGCAGTAAGGTAATTTTCCCTTCCAGAAGCAGCCATCATTCTCCAGCTCCTTTTCTGGTCCTTGCTGATGTCTGAGCAGGCCAGGCTGATACCCCATCAGAGGGGAGGCAGGAAAGACAGCAAAGTCAAGCCAAAAAGAGACAAGAGTGCTCTGCTGTCCTTTGCACCAAGGAGAAAACTTGGCCCTTCTGCAAACCCTGAGGCAATAGCTTTCCCTTCAGAATGAACTGAGTGGTGGTGAGTTGTTCAGTTTTGTTCTCCCCACCCCCAGATGGCATTTTATCAATGACTGTCTAGAAGTCATGTGTCTCGAGATATAAAGAGGAAGTGCAAATCACTGGTAGGTGTGTGTGACAGACATGCCACTGCAGTGATTAGTGTGCTCATCCAAGCCCATGGGTCACCATCCAGTCTTAATCACTCTCCAGTATTTTGGAAATCATTAAACTCTATACCATTTTTAACATATTTTCATCATTAGACAGGCTTGTCTGTCAAGTATAATGTCACCAATTTTGAGTTTCTTTACTGCCTCATTTTATTTATTCAGTGCCTGCTAAAACATATTTCATTATGACTACTGCTGTGCCACGTGGGTAATTTAATTTTCTCACTATGACCTTTCTAAGGATGCACTCTGGCAAATGCTAAATATGTAGAATACATTTTCTTCTTCATTTCAGCTGTAGTTCCTGGAAGTAAGCGACTCCTGCACAAGAAGTTCAGCTCCAACACTCTGAAGGCTATTGCCATCCACCTGTGGCTGGGAGAGAAAGAGTTGGTAACCAGCCTTTTGCTACCCTGTTAGACCAGGTGGAAGCTATGTTCTTTATATGGGAGGAACAGAGGTCTGTGGTTTGATCTCAAAAGAGCTCCAGCAAAGGAGAATTCAAGTCCACTGTGACTGTGAATGGGATCGTATGAAACAGGGAGACTGAATGACCCCACAAAACACCTTAGTGGGTAAAAGAGTTATAACAAAACTTGATAGTCTGACCTACTAATTTTCAGCTTTCCAGAGGACTTTACATAGCTTTTCTCTGACCTCACTTTTCCTTGTCTAAGTTTCTGCATTTGGTAAGCTTCCTACAAAAAAACAAATCTTCAGCTTGGTTACTCTTATTAATGATGTCAGGCAGGGCATTTTGCAATTGGAGATTCTTTTTGCTAGAAAAGGTTTTCAGCAGATTTGATAAGTAACACCAGGCAACAAGCTCTATTTTGAGAAGGAAAATGATCGATCGTTACTTCTGCACAAAGAGAAACAAAAGGTTACTTATTTAAGTGAAAGCTATGAATAAAATAAGTACAGCACTTTAGCTGTGCAACCTTCTAGAAACGGGAGAAAATAAAATACAGTGCAGGGTCATAAAATCTGGATTTAGCAGGAAGCAAACAGAGCAAACATCACCTAGTAGAGGTGACAAAGTTCATAAGACAAACCTTGGGAACAGGCTGGTGAGATAAAAACTGCAGATGAGATAAAATGGGGAAGACTCCTACCTCATCCCCTGCACAGAACCCCACCAATCTCATGTGAGCTTTGAATTAATATACATACTGGTATGCACATAATTACATACATGCAAATGTATATGGTGAGTACATCCACCATTCTACTTGTAAGGCACCTGTAACTGCAAATCAGAAGGAAAAGCACACTACCACTGTTGACTCACATTTTGCTCTCGTCTGCCACTGGTGTGAACGGCAGAAAAAGTGGGACAATGAAGCTTAGACCTGTGGTTTTAATCTCTGAACAATAACATTTTCACTGTTTTCAGCATCAGAGAACCTGTCTTTTCAAGCACAAAGAAGTAAATTCTAACTGCAGTATCTTGCCCTTGGGATGCATAATTGTTCAAAAGACTAGGTTATAAAGATTAAGTTAATGCTTTATAAAAGCATGTTGTACTTTAGAGTCAAATTGCTAAGCAAAATTTCTTATGACTTAAAGTTAGTCTTTTTTCTATTGAGAGGAAAGTATATAGCTATTTAATCATTTGTGTTAAGGAATTAAGCTATATATGGGTCTATCTTCAACACAACTAACAGGAACTCATCCCAAAATTTGAATTGCTTGTTACCTAGCAGTTAATAAGCTCAGCACTGGGCAAAATACTTCCACAATTCAGGTAACGACAGTTTAATCCAAAAAATAGTAAACTCTAGATAAAGATAGAATGTGCTTTGATATGATCGTTAGATGCCTGGTTGTCCTCAGTATTAAGCATCATGAAAAAAGGAAAGACTCCCTGATGAATCAGAGAACTCTGGTAACAGTAAAAAAAAAAAATAAAAATATGCTGGTTCATTCTGTAAAAGTGTCTCCTTTTTCATGCTAGAGAGGTTTTTAGTGAAAATGGTCTACTCTCTGAAGAGGAGGAATGTAATTTCAGTGAAATGCTATGCAATCCATACAAATGTGGTGTCCAGACTAGTTTATATACAAATGTAAAGTGGTGGATAATAACAGCTGGAAAGAAAAAAGCAGGAAGTCGGTAAAACTGATGTCAAAAGAGATACAGCTGTGGACTTCATTCAAATTAAATTGCTTCAGTTGGACCTGTTATTTATATTATTTCATATGCACCAGCACTTAGAACTAATGACCCAGGACAGAACAGCAACCACTGTCAGAGGGCTCTCATAATCAATCAGTGGACTTGCATAAAATTGTTTAGATTTACCAAAAGCAGCTCTGACTAGAAAACCAAACCAAACAAACCAGAAAGAAATTGATTTCTACTGCTGTTACTATCCCAATTTCTGTGTATTTTTATTAATTCTATGTTTACATTCATCATAACTTTCTAGGAGAGGAAACGGTACGAGACTACCTCTCCTGGCACCTTCATATTTAGACTCCTTAGACGGGGAAGTATCTGAGAGCAGACAGTCCCCACAAGACTACCACTTGATGAGAAGTTGGCAGGACATTACTAGAAACATGACTGTATTACACATGGACTTGAAAACACTCAGCACCTCATTAAGATGTCTTGCAGAATTTCTTGGAGTTAAGGAAGCATCCAAAAGAATTACATGAGAAGTAGTACACACATCCTTAAGAATATAGAGACTGTCCAAGGGCAGTCTCCATTGAGACACGATTCACTGCTGCCACCAGTGGTGTAATTAAAATTGCAGGCCTGACTGGCAAGCGCTCCTTGGACCTCAGGGTATCTCAGGTAGCCCAGACCTATTGATTTGACAGAGCTTCAGTACAATGCCTCCAAAGCTGCTAGAAATGGATGTGATTGGAGTGTATAGGTCCTAAAATCACTTCTGCGATTATCACACTGTTGCGCTAATAATCAGCACAGTACTTTGGAAAAAAAAATAATTAAAAAACAAAACAAAACACAACCCCCTTCCCACCTCCCTCCCCCCCCAAAAAAGGCAAAATCAAATCCAAGAAAAAAAAAATAAAATAAAACCAAAAAACACTTAGAAGACTCAGAGTAATGTATTTAAGTTTGTAGGGAACTTGAAAGGGTCGTATATGAAGATAGAGAATGACCAAAATAAAATTCAAAAACTTCTGTATTTTACCTATAGTTCCCAGCCTTGGTCACATAGTCACTTGCAGGTATAAAACCTAGAGTGACAGTAACTTGTTTTAAAATTTGAATGGAAAAGCCAGCCTCTGGCTAGCTCAAGCTGGTGCTTATTCCAATTCCTTTTGAAGTCATTACAAATTTTTCTGTTGACTTGAACAGAAGATGAATCAGACTCCTCAGCACTGAAGTGAATAATAGATTAAAACAAAAATACTTGTTTGACTTGTATGACAACCTCATATTACAATGAGTCCCATTCTGAGTAGCAGGATGCTGAGGAACTGCTGAGGCAGTATAATTTCTGAGAAGTGCTTGAACCGGCTTTGTATATTTCCTGTTACATTCACTTGGACACATTCCTTCAGTGGTTACCTATAGGTTCTGAGACACAAACTGCACCATTACTGTCTACATAACTAAATAAGGACGTTACTTTGATTTTCAGCTGAAGTTCCTTGGAATAGTCAAAAGTCTATATCAATTAATCACATCTTGGGTCCTTGAAGGAAAGAAGAAAAAATTACACTACCAGATCTAGACAAACATGCAAAGCATAGTGTCCCAATGCTTGCTGAGAAAGTCCAAACTTGCTAGAAATACAAATAGCAACTTTGATTTTTTCTTCCCCAGAGTACTCTAACATGGCAGAAGAAACAAGGCTGACTTCGTTGCCCAACAGCACCTTTGGGTTGCCCAATGTCCTGTTGTTGGAGTTTGTTCATGGCCACCCTAGAAGGGAGGGTCCTCAGCAGGTAACACTCTTGAAACTATACATGATGATACACTCTGTGGCCCAGTAATATCAATATCAAATGAAATTGTGACTTCAGAAGAGAAATTTTAAAGGTTAATAAAGTAACAGTATATTCACAGCTAAAATATATTCAAATACTAAGAAATATAAACAATTATCACTGCATTAAGGTGCAATAGTAAGACTTCCAGGCTCTATTTTTAAAAATATTTAGTACATTTTATTGCTTAAAGCTTAGCTTCTGTGATTGCTATATCATCTATGGGTACTCAGCACTCTTCCTTCTCTCTCACAAGAGCTGTGTGAAGGCAGACAAACAGAAATATGGAACAAGGTAGAAAGTGCCCATGAAATAAAAGGCCATGTCCAGTATAAGAGTGCATCAAGTAGGATGTAATCTAATTCCCCATGAAGCCATCTAGTATATCTGAAACCATTTTGAGAGAGACTTTGCTATTTTTTGTCAAACATTCTGTAATCAACAGATTATAAGGAATCATTGAGGCATTTAAGAAATCACATACTTCATCTCTGGAGCTCCCAGGACACACTGTACCTAGGTCTATAGCTAGGTGTACCACCAATATCTTTAAAAGTTTGACAGGTTTTAGGCAGGGCATTAAAGAGTCCTAGAGTTAGGTCCTAGGCTCTCGTGCAACCTTTTGCTCAGAGCAGGTCTCAGAGTTAGATGACCTTGCCCTTAGAGTTGTTTAAAGTCCCCAAAGACAGAAGCTACTCAGCTGCTCTGGAAAACCTTTTATGGTTAATTATTTTTCCTGATGTACAATTACTACTTCTCATATTGAATCTTTTGACTCTTAGGGCTTGTTCTCTCATGGTGCCCCCTGAGGAGAAACTGGCTCTTCTTTCTCTATAATACTGTAGTTAGATCTCCTCTTATCCTTTTATTCTCCAGGTTAAATACACCCTATTCCCACTCAGATGTCCTTCAATCCAGCTCCCTAACCATCTTCAAGGCCCTCCACTGGGTCAGTATCTCTCTCACACTCAAATATTGAGACCTTTCCCTTTGTCAGTGGATCAGTATGATAATCACTTGATTGCATGCTAACAAGTCATTAAGCAGTTCAACCTTCTTAATATCATCTATTTATATCTATCCTCCTTTAATAAGTAGTAGAGACTTTTTTCTGTTTTGGTTTTCCTCTTGATGACAATATCCTTCTGCACCATTTTTTGTTGCAGTTGGTGCCCCTTCTACATGAATCATTCTATTAGCTGATTTTTCTGAGTTTGCCTTTATATGCTTTTGCACTCATCTTTAGTATCCAATCCAGGTTCCACTTCCTAGATGTTGTTTTTAAATCATGGACTTCAGCTGAATTATTCTCTTGTTGCATTTCCTGTATCTCCTCCATAATCAGAAATAATTTCTGCCCTTGTCAATATGACTTTAAAGGGCTGACATATTGTTTTAACTGCTTTCTCCCCATCAGTCAGCTTCCCAAAAGATCTTACAAAGCAATAAGCTGGGTTAATTGCAGTTCATCTCCTTGAAATCTGTAGTTTTATTAACAGTTATTCTGCATTTCTACTATAACGAGTGTGAATAAATAAACATGCTGATACATACACTTACCTTGGAAATTTTAAAACTGAAAAGATTAAGTCCACCCATTATAAAGAGGGGGGAAAAAAAAAAGCATCTTGGTTTAAATAAAGAAGTAATTAAGTCAAAGCTGAGAGTTCTACTTACCACACTCACTAGCATCTTGGTCCTTTACCTGTACAGATAAACAAGCGGCTGCAACCTGTTATTAAGGCAACCCAAAAAAAAACCACGTAAAAGTAGGCAATGAAGATTTACTGTTCTCAACAAACAAAACAGACACAGAGTTATAGGAGTAATCTCCATGAATAATGAGGACTATTTTTTTGCAATAAAGTCAACACAGAACTGGTGATCAGGAACTCCCTGATTTGTATTCTCAGATACTTACTTGGTATTTTCTATTGTTTGGGGAAATCACTTCCATTCATTTGAGTGGGAATTTAGCACTAAAATTTCTTTAAAGTCTGTAGTGTCAGAACACTAAACAAGAAAATACCAATAATGATATGTTTCAACTGTGTTCATGTATGTGTATTAAAAATATCTCTGCATTTACTTACAGAAACAGTCCCTGTTATTAGCTGTGATGGATTCCTTCTAAAATTGCTTTCTTTGTCTATCAAAAAAGTATCTTTGACTGAATAAAAAAAAAATTAATAGGAAATCATGCCATTAAAAAAGGAAAATGTACATAGTTTAGAGCAGAAATTAAATATTCTAATAAAAATACACTTAAAGCATAGAAAATTCAAGACTGAAACGTAGTAAATAGACTTACTATAAGAGTAAGCTTCAGGTTTGGAATTAGAATGATCTGAAAACACTGAACACATTAAACATGACCTTTAAGCTTCAATTTTGTGTGTGGGAGTGTGAGGTTAATGAAATAGCTGAAAGATCATATTTGTAAGAAATCTGCCTTCTGGTGGAAGCAATGTTAGTCTAGCTAGTGCTGTTAACATTCTCCACAGTCAGTGGACTCCAAGGTCTGACACGTTATTTATTTGATGAAGTGTTTTATACTTGAGCCCCATTTTTTTTTATTTCCTTTGTTTTCTTCATACTCTTCATGATTTCAAGTGCAAAACTAAAAAAGGTGACCTTTTGGCTAGGCCAAAGCTGTACAACTGAAACCTGGAGAGCATTTGGACTGAAGGAAGAACTTGGTGCTTAGTACCCTACATTATTTGGCCTGGTTTTATTTGCATCTGAACTGCAAGATGGGTGTTAAACTTGTTGTATTTATGTACATTAAAAAATTAGTTTGGCTTTACTTTCATCACTCAGTGTGTTATATACATAATCTTTTCTCTCTAGTTTTTAGATTTATTTCTTCCTGGCAAATCAGCCTCTGGCTTGCAAGTCCAACAAGCAATTAGCTTCACGAATGCTGCTTTATTGTTCAACAACACCTCAAAAAATATGGAAGGGGTGAAGTACCAAAGCCATCACAGATAAAATAACATCTTATTCTGAAGATTGATATGAAAGCTGATGATTCAGATTGGGTTTCACAACCTTCCCTCAATAGCATTCACTTATATATTACTGCTTCTGACAGGTGGACAAGTTGGCAAGGGATTTGAAGAGGGTCCAATTAGGTCTTTTCCTTACGTCAGATACTCCCAAAATGCCAAAAGGGAGCAGAAGAAAAATTCTTCTGTATTCAATGCATCGCTGATGGACTGATCCTTTACTGAGCAGTGACTTGTAGGGCACAGCTACACACCTGAGCCCTGAAAAAGTCATCCCATCCCAGCTGAGGCCTGGGAGTGCATTAGCTCTCTTTGGGCAGCAGATCTCCAGGCTCTGCAGTGCCAGCCTTGCTGGCTTGTTTGTTTGCTTCTTTTCCAAACTGCCTACCGCATCTCATTCACTGCCCTCCTTTCCCCGTACTCTGCCTCTTGCCATACCCCACTGATCCCAAACAGGAGACCATCTTCTGCTTTCTGCCCCACTAAGAGGACAGCAAGCACAGAAAAGCTTGCAGTCTCCCTTTTCATCACCCAGTACCCCTCTGCTATGGGAACATAATGCTGCGATTCACAAAATATCACATGCAAACAGGCACATCAAACTACAGTACTTGAGCCATCACAGGAGAGCAAACTAGTAATAGTAAGCATTTTACTGACCCTAGGGGTTTTGCTGATTTAACAGTGTCATACTTTCTATTGGAAAAAAAAAGATGGTTGGTAGTAGGTGAGAAAGACTTCCTATATACAGAGGACCTTCTTATTTAGACTAAACAGTGTAAAGTTGTCATTGCCCTTTCTTTGTCTGCCTTGTACCTTATTGTTGTCTTGTACATCACAGTCTTTTTTTAGCAGGAACTTTTCAATGCGCTATTTGCCTCTGATGTCTTTTTACACACACAGAAATACATTAAAAGGACATTAAAGATGAACAAAAAGACTTGAGACTGTCAGCATTGGTATTTCTTGTGCAGTTTTAATTTGGTCTCTCATGGATAAATGTTATGATGCAGCTGTTAATATTTTCCAGAAAACATCTGCCTCTATCAGTCATATGATGGACAGAGCTTACCAAATGAAAAGCTATATGATAACTCATTTATGGCACATAATTAATTTTTAGGTTTTATGAAAAAATACCCATTTTCTCCTGGTCATTTCTAGAATATTCTCCACAGAGGTTCTTTTGCACATTCATTCACAGACTTAGAGTCTGCAAGACAAAAAGACTGTTACCTAGATTTTCCTACAGGCTGATGAAAACTTGGGGGATCAAATATCTTAAAGATTAGACTAATTTACTGCCTGGAGGACAAAAGGAGTCTGAACTATTCTGGTGGATTTGATGAGACACCGAATGGTTCTTCTGATGAATTCTTATACCTTGCATACCATAAATTGTGTGAACATTTCTGCTGGTTATTTTGAACTACATACAAAACAACTTCATCCTACGTGACCATTAGTGCAGCTACAGGCACCGTTTCTGCTGTCCATCTATACATAATTTACTCATGTTTGGGTCTGACTTCCATCAATCCTGCAGCACAAACTGCGTACTCTGGGGGAGTCTGAGTGATGGGCAGACTCTCAACCTAGGGTACTCATCAGCACACTGAATCACGCAAGTTGACCATTGGTTGGATTTAGGCACGGCAAGAGCAGTCTGGGAAAAATGTCCAAAATTATCTAAAATTCTCACCTGTGACAATTAGTCAAATGCTTCGTTCTGAAGGTGATTACCAATTCTGTCAATCACCAGCTATCAGGGTGGCCTATTTTCTCATTCCAATCCATTGTCTCAGGTATGCAAAGAAGAGCTGGGGACCATACAGCAAATTAATGGTTTCAGGTTGCTGGGTGTGCAAAAGGCACGGCCCTGATACTTACTTCCACCAGCTCCACCACCATTATTCATCTCTATATCTCTCTTTTAACTTAAATCTCATAGCTCAGATCACAACTCTCAAACATTAGTTGCTTTGTCTTCTGAGTTAGAAAGCAGGTATGTTTTGGTGGGCTGTCTCTCCTCATACCTGCAAGCTATCCTTGTCCCAAGCCAGTCCATGATTTAGCTCTTTCACCCCATTCCTCTTACTTACTTCCTTGCTCTGTTCCCTTTTCTCTGGTTTGAACCAGTTTGGGTGTCTGAGGTGTTCATCCCAATCCACATCTGTCTGTATTACCTCGACAAGTCTCTTTATCAGGGATTCTCATTGCAGTCCCTCGACTTCCTTTAATTCAAGCTTTTCTTTCCAGTTTCTCCCCTAGGTCACCACCTAACATTCCCATGTTTACAGGGTTCATCTGAGACTAAGGAAGAGGTGTTTTGCCCCTGCCTCTGCTTGAAGCTAGCCTCTTTATCCATCAGTGCATGGTATCCTAATTTTTCCTTAGCTCTTTATTGGATTTTGGTCTCATACCTCTCAACTTCATTTCTCATTTTCATCTCTCTCTAGTATTCTGTTTGTCCTTGAGTCTTCTACACCTTCATAATTTCCTGACTTGGACTACTATTGCTAAGCTCCTTATCCTAATCAACTCCTTCTACCATCTCAGACATTTCCAGCATTTTTTTTTTTGTAGTTAAATCTCTTTCTCCTTCCTACTGAGTGGGGTAGCAGCAGGAAGAGCACAGCACATTCATGGAGGAGAGGCCCCTGCACCCTCCCAGGAGACCCAAACAGCAGTAGCAGGTCAGTCAGAGTAAGCCCACACAGCTGTGGCGGAGATATATGCAGATGGGACCTTCAGCATTGGTATCCACTAGAGCCACTGCTGAGAACATGCAAGGGGAGATTTTTTCAAAGGCCTGTAAATTTGCCAGATTTAGGCACACTCTCTCAGGCATAGTGTAGGGCTCATCCTTGACAGAAGAACTAGACCTGCCCAGCTTTTTAGCTCACGTGCCAAGGCAGGTCATTTTATTAAACAGGTACCAAAGTTTCCTACCACAGCACAAATGTCCCCCTCTGCAAACATTCCATCCATAGCAGCTGGTAAGGAAAGCTCAGCCTTCACAGCCTAAGTCTGGCAAAGTAAAAATGAAAGTCGAGACTTGCAGTAGGAAATGTCAAGAAATGTGAATGATGGTTAGTCCTACTGATGCCTCCTGCACAAAAGAAACAACAGTAAATTTGCCTAGATTTCCACACAGTTTTGCTTTATGTTATTTCTTATCACTTTTCTTTATGCCCAAAACTCATAGTGAGCAAAACCCACTTTGTACAGCTATCCATATCCTGCTTTCATGAAAGAGGGACTGTGGCAGTGGACCTAGGCAGGAGCTGATGTTTTAAAGCAACAATAACTATAGGATACAGTAGAAATACAGAAGAAAAAGGTGTGCAGAAAGCTGTATATATGTTTAAAAGAAGGTAAGTAAAATACTACTTTTTATTCTCTCTGTGCATTCTGTGTTGCTGCCTTAATACTGCGTCAGGCAGGCCTATTGCTTCTTAGTACAACTCATTGCCTATGATACACAGGTGCTATTTCTAGGACAACAGGAACTTTAATTCTGCTATGCGTTTTATAACAGCTTGTAACAGGGATAAATTCAAATTACTGCTTTGTCATCCATTCCTGTCTTTGTCTTTTTTTCTTCTGGTTGTGATGGAAATTTTCTACCTTTAAGCCAGGACTTGCTGCTACCACAGCCACGGAGCTAAATTTGCTAAGGTGACTGTCTAGGCATGAAGATCTTCCTTTTTCTTCTCTTATTCCTAGATATATCTTTCCTTTTCTAATCCTCCACACTACATCATTGTTTCTTCCCTTCCTCCCTCAAGCATCCCCAGATGCAAAAAAGTTGTTGTCATCTTATAACATCTTCAAAATCTCTTTGCAGTCATTTCCACTGTGGTCCCACTGGTACCCGCTCTCTCTACTCAGATGATACTTTCAATCAGTGAGCAAATTCTCCAGCTGTGCTATTTAGCATGATGCAAAACAAGCTGATTAGTAACAGCAGCAACAGGAGTAATTAAAAAAGAAACAAAAAAGAATTTTTTTTAAAAAAACCTCCTTGAACACAAAGGTTTCCTTCAACACTTAATCCTTCTTCCTTTTAGGAGGAAAGTTTGCCTGCAGACTTCCAGTGAATACAAAATTCATCTTCCGTGTCCAAAGAACTTGAAAATAATAACAGTTACTGTATCTACTACATCCAAACAACCGACAGATATGTGATACCACCTTTAACGTATAAATGCTTATTTTTTATATATTTCTGTAGTTCTTTTTGAAGACCATGATTTATTGCATGAAATGTATTGAGTAATCAATCCTTATTTATAAAGCTGTTTTCATGCATAGCACATCTTAAAGGACTGTAGAATAGATTAAAATATCAGTGATAGGTAAAATAGAACTAAATGTATTAAAAAAATGTTTCTGGTAATGAAGCCTATATAAATTATGAAAATAACATTTGATCAAACAGAGAGAGATCTTAAACTTTAATTTAAATTCATGAGGAGATGTGGCTGACCTAAAGAAACAACAACCAAAACACCCAGTCTCCAAATTGTGGAGCATGAGAGCAGAAATTTTTATAATCTTCACTGAGCCTGATTGAAGTCCCTCGATTTGAAACCAAAGCCAAGGGAAGTCAATGAAAATATTTCTATGAAGAGTAGTAAGGTTAGGACTGAGCACTAAATTAATAAGTGGGCTGCTGGAAGAAGTCATATAAAATCTCATCCAGAATATATATATAGAAGACTTTGAAAAAACTATTCATTCTTTCCAGATACTAATGATTTCATTCCTGGATTCCTTATGATCACATATTTATTTCTGAAAATGCTCTGTGCTATATTGACATATACTCTTGATACACCTTCTGAGAACAAAAATAAAAGGAATGAGACAGTGCAGTGAAACATAAAATACAATATGCCCTTCAGGGCGAGGGTCTTCTTATTTCAAAAAATAAAGATACACATGCAAAGATAAATTGAAGTGTGGCTGAAGCAATGGGAATAGCTGAGATCTTAGTTCCTGAAACCTTGATTTTTGCAATTTTTTCAACCAGGAAGTGTTTTAACTAAAAAACATGAACAGTGCTTAGAGAGGGGCAGCTACCTTCTAGCTAATGCTCAAGTTAAAGGTTTTGACCCTCTTTCTCCCTGGTCTCCTTTTGTCTCCGTGTTCTTACATATTTTGATTGCTTTGGATGTAGCATCAAGCACCAAACACAAGAAAGCCTGACTGCCTTGTTGAATTTTGAACAGAGCTCAAACCCCTGCAGACCAAGTATTTCCCAAAACCAGATCTCCTCCTGTCTTGCAAAGTCATTTATATATATCTACACTAATAAATTAAATAGCTCTGAGATGCAGACTTGGGCATTAGGCCATAATTATCCATATTGGTTAACTGCTAGTGTGTTCCCTGGCACCTTTTGACCAAGCCGAGATTTCTTATGTTCAGGGCTAAGATGGTCCAGATCTAGTTTCCAACAGTCAAAACAAATGAGGCCACTTTTTTTTTTTTTTTTTTTTTCCTGCAGGAAAAAAAAAAGGAAAAAAAAAGAAAAACAAAAGAGCGAGATTAGCCAAGTAAATACATGTTGTGACACACCACATGGTCTTCTGGGCAAATGGTTGTTCTGGGCTGTTTCACTCAGTGGTACAGCTATGGACAAAATCCCTCCATTATCACAGTCAGTTTAACAGAAATAGGCCCTGACTTCTTAAGCCTATTTCTCAGTTCCAGTTTCCCAGAGATTCTGAATCTTATATAAGCATCTCAGTCCACATGGAGACAGGATTTTACATATGCCTGCCTTTCTGGAACTTCCTGTTGGTAATTACAATACAAGTATTTAATTTCTCTTTTTTAGCATATAGGGCACCTAATCACTTACTCCCACATTTTGAATCCCATTCTCTAAAGGGATAGGTGACAAACTTTCAGGTTTTATATTACCAAGTTTTCTGAAATGCCCACATGCCTTTTTAATTCTCAGCCAACGTATGCTGCTAGCTAAGCCTGAGTACTTGTAGCTTTGCTTCATTTCTCATCTGCTGTCATTCCTCCTCTTCTAGGTTAATTCCTTCCACCTCTCATTTCATATGGTAGTAGAAGCAGAATATCATCAGGCAGACATCACTGAGTATTTGTTTTTATCTCTTCACTTAGTTTGGTTACTGCTAACAAAATCCTCTCAGGGTAACTTGAGAAGTGTCCTTTTACATCACCTTTATGCTGTCATACTCTGGAAATGAACTGTAAGAGAGTAATAAATAAATCCAGACAAGATTTTCTTTTTTTTTTTCTTCTTCCCCAGCAGATTCTGTAACTGCTTGTTTGGCTTGGGGTGATGTATACAGTACACCCCAAGAAATAGTTACATAACAGAAAAAGAAGGACATACTCTAAAATCATCTGTTAGGGAAAGGGAAAAGGTGGAGCTGTCTCGGCTGACTTAGTGAGTGTGTACTTCTGCATGTGGGAGCTGAGAAATTATAGGAGCAGGAGGTTAGAGATGACAACCCTACCACTATCCTGAGCTGACCATCCAGTAAGATCAGTCTGAGTTGCCAGTTTGGGAACAGAGACCCCTGCTTGTTAAGGCTGAGCTACCAGCTGTTCTTTGAGGGATACGTATTGGTACTTGGCCAAATTAAATTACAACTTTTTTTACACCAAGTTTTCATTTTTGCTCTTTCCTGCTCTGCAGCTCACCTTGCAAAAGAGACCTGTAATTTTCAGCACTTACCCATCATCTTAATATTTATGTCAACGCCTAGTTTTATCTCTGAGGACTTTCTGTTTCCTTCTGAGTCCCACAGAATCCCACCTAAGTCATTGGTGATTTCTTATTTGCAGCTGTGGTTGCAAAAACTGCAGCCTCCTTTAGTAAATCTGTACCAGTAACAGTAATATATGGAACTTTTCATTGATCTCAAAACACTTCAGAAGAAGGTCATCTGGCATTTCTTCTGTTTCTTTACAGACACTTGCCCAAGGTCACGTAGAAGGACAGTGGCAGAACTGGAAAAAAATAGAGATCTCTTGAGTTCTCCATCTTATAGGTATTGCCCAGAAGAGGAAGAAACTAAGAAAATCTGGGAGATCTCTAATCTTTACCTGAAAAGTCACTCAGAGACATGAAAAAAAGAAGCTGTATTTTAATAATGTCAGGGAAGGTATAGGCTCTAATTGTAAATGGTGCTTCTTTCAGAGCCACAGAGCTCTGACTAAGGCCTGTTACTATACAGCCATTGAAAATATTTCAGGTTTATGAGCTAGAACTGAGAGTACTTGCTGTTCAGAATAACATTTATTTTTCAGCTAAAATATTTTGCAGCCACATAGGTAAAAAACTGTGCAGAAACTTTCTTTCTTCATACTCTGATGATACGTAAAGAGCATTAGAGATACTTTATGTCTTCAGTTAGATGCAGTCCAGAATGGCAATAGGTCCCTTAAGCATATAACATTAATGCAAATTGTACAGTCCTTTCCAGAAATGCATCCTGCAGACTGTAGCCAGATAACTGAAAACTTGTCATACTAGCTAGCAGAGAGTTCTAGTCAAAGGGCTCGCCACCCAAATGCTCCCTTTCTTCCTCATAACATTTATTTCCCCCAGCCATGAATGTGTTGTTATCTCCAGTGTATTGTTAATCA
Organism: Merops nubicus; assembly: GCF_000691845.1. NCBI lineage: Eukaryota > Metazoa > Chordata > Aves > Coraciiformes > Meropidae > Merops > Merops nubicus. The sequence continues at coordinate 17,836 of NW_008609663.1, forward strand.
TCAGAAAGAAACTTCCTGAGTTGAGGAAATGAGGTAGTGCTGAGGGGGTGAAGAACCCACGAATAAGAAATGGGGACACTGGGCCATCTGTTGTTAAAAGGGAGGACAGTAAAACTGAGGTTTATGTGGGATAATGTTAAGCTTCATCTTTAAATTGTGCTTGATGTTTCATATTGTTAAGAAAAGACTCTTCCTCCTGCATAAGGTTAGCATCCTTAACTTATTTTGGGGATTGCACTGTTTGAGAATTGCAAAGCGACTCATAGTCAGCAGATTGCATCAATCCGTGCTGTCCTCAAAACAGTGAAGTCACTGCTCCATTTTCTCACAGCATTATAAAATTCCTGAGCTGTAATTAGGACTTAGGCTTGAGGAGCTCTCAAAGGACTGGAAAAAAGATAGATTTCATAATTTTTCAGGTAAATGCTGGGCATCACTTTACCACTCGTTGCACAAATACTGGTGTATGCCATTCTGCCTCTCTGAAACATGAGAAAACTTGAAATGTATAAATGCATGAATATTAAAATACTCTGGTCACTTCTTGGTTTTCTTTTCAGGTAACAGGGTTACCTATTCTACATTTTATTGATTGATGGATTTTTTCATCACTTCAAAACAATGAAGTCATACATGCCTTCCTCCTTCTGTGATATTTGGAGCAATGGTAGCCTTTGGTGACTTTCCTGTGTCATCTACTATGTATCCTGGGAACATGTTGAAGAGACTACAGGCACACAGAATTTCAAAATTCTTCAGGTATACTCTCTTTATACTCAGTATGGCCCTTTGTATTGCTCAAATATTTCCTCCAACAGGGCAGCCAGAATAACAAAGGTTAGAAATGACAGCTCCAAAATGTTCAACAAAGATGTTCCACCATGTTAAAGGAAAACATTGTCAGTCTCTGAAGATTTCAGATCCACTCAGAGCCACCAGAAGGTTAACAAAGAGACTTGTCAGAAAGAAAGAAAGATTAATTCCTCTACTGATTTACTAGCACAGTGCAATAATGTGCAAGTTGCTGCACGTGATGCAAAACAGGAAAGATTTCTGCTTCGCTTTCATTATTCTACAAACCAAGTGGTATTAATTTACATCAGAATTCCTACCAAAAGTTAGCATTTCTGAAACAGGAACCTTATGAACAATACTCAAGTTAGTGAATTTCATGTGTATAGGAATATATAAACTGTGAACACATGCATATATGTATGCATGCCTGTATGAGCTCTGTGATTAACAGAGTTGAAAATTGCCAAACAAATTCTATTCACTAAACTAGAATTGACCAAATGCATGCAACATTTTTGAGTGCCAAGCAAGACTAATTACCATACTCAGCTGGTCTCCAACAAATGAATGATCTTAACTGTTTGTTTTTCAGCTGCCAGATGGAATGAAACTGAATAGTCTGTGCCATGCATCTAGGGATGAAAAAAATCTCTAAAAATTCAGATTTATGTTTGATTGTTTCTGACAAGAACATTTTGTACCTCTGAACCATGCATGTTTGTAATTCAAACTTTCAACTAAAGAAATGATTGTTCATTTCCCCATCACTCTCCTAAGGTAAGGCTGCATTATATCCATTTTCCAAAAGGAAACACTGGACCAGAGGTTTTAACTGATTGAATTTTAAGTCACAGTACCTTGTATTTAACTGGTGGTAATTAAAAGTCTCTGAGCTTTGCTTTAACTGCACAATGGTCCTGTTCATTTTCACTGATACCAGAAAGGGCAATATGATTTGAATAAGGTGGAATCATAGAATCATAGAATGTTTACGGTTGGAAGGGACCTTTAGAGGTGACCTAGTCCAAACTCCCTGCTACAAGCAAGGACATATTCAACTAGATCAGATTGCTCAGAGCCCATCCAACCCAACCTTGAATGTTTCAGAGCATGGGACATCTACCACCTCTTTCTGCAAGCTGCTCCAGGGTTTCACTACCCTCGTAAAAAATTCCTTCCTTCTATCTACTCTAATCTACCCTGTCCTAGTTTGAGATCATTGCCCCTTGTCCTGTTGAAACAGGCCCTGCTAAAAATATTGTTCCTATCAACTTCTTATAGTTTGGGAAGGGCTTGCCAAGCTACCTACTATGTTTTGATCAGAAAATAGCAGGACACACAGAGTTTATAAAAGACTGCTTTGAAATTAGTGTTCTTAAGATTGGAAGGAAGCACGGGGTTTAAGTAAGCCCAGCTGGCAGCACTGCTGAAGTGCCTTTTACATCTGGCTGGCACCAGGGAGCCGGATCATGATCCCCTGACACAGCTGGACACCAGCTCTCTTTGCGTGGTGGCAATGGCACCACATGGGGACTAAAGTGCAAATGAAGTCGTTGCAGTCTGACCCTTTTGCTTGTATAATTAGGGTGATCAGAGGGGAACAATACATTTGAAGTTGCAACTGCTGCTCCAGCCACATCCAGCTGATAGTTTGACACATCCATGAAGACAGCATGTGTCCTGACATTTGAGGACTAATAGGCAATCCCAGGGAACTCTTCAGAACAAGCTGTGTACATCTGTGTGTGTGTGTATCTACTTTTAATTTGCATTTAAATAATTCTGCTTGTTATTTACTGATGTTTCCAATCCCTTTCCCCTCAATCCATGTTCCAGCAGGAGCTTGTTATATAAGAGAAGTAAAAAAAAAATTGATTTTCACTGCTGGAGGCTGAGATGTATACAAATTTATGCCCTTATTGCTAGATAAGGATGTCAGTAGAATTTACACAACCCACAAACATGAAGGATTTTACTCAGAGAAATTTGACAAAAATAAAATGCGTGATGTTGAGAATCCCTGGGTAGATGTGGGGTCTCTAAGTTTTGAGTGTTTCAAGCACGGATTTGAGGGTAAAGGTTAGCTGGCTTTTTATTTAAAGAGAGGGGAAAAGCTGAAAGACTTATCATAGGAATTCTCTGTATTTTACATTTTCTTTTCTATGACATCCAGTGTTAATAATTTAGCTGAAGATGACTGATTTAATTTCTTATAGTGAAAAATAAGCTTTCTTTCTATCGTGTATAGAGTATACACATTTACCAAATATAGAATATCTGAAAGACTGTCCCAAAACCACCCAAAATGAACAAGTTTCTGAATATTTTCTTCTCCTTTCACTTGTGAACAACTGGCTTAAAATCTCTGCCTTCAAAAATATTTTTGAGATTTTCTATACCTATAAACTCTAAGCATCCTGTACCTAAAGTTTTTCTGTTGTTTCTCCCTAAACCTGTCCCTTGTGTTAAAACCACAAAATGGTTTATGCTAAACATGACTGAAATTTGTTTCCTTGTGCCATCTGGTGGATATTATTTGTAAATGCGCAATAGCTTGTGTTTTGAGTATTTCATCCACTATTGCTCTGTCAGGATTTTTGTTTGCAAAACAGTAATGAGTCTGGAAGAAATTTAGCTAATGTAAACATTTATCTATGCCTCACTTTATTAACATGCTACATTTTTATTTCCTCCGAGAATAGAGGAGCACAGAAGTTAATTTTTCACCTTGAAAATCCAATTTTAAAGCAGGTTGAAAAATTGGTTCTGTAATTTACAGACAATTCTGTATTTTGGTAGCAGATACGTTTACTTCATGGGCTTTTCCGTAATACTACTCCAGTGCAACAGCCTTATGATAAAAAATACCTGATGATTTCAGGAAAACTTTGTAAAAGTCATCAAAACTCTGGAGTTGCTCCTTTGATAAAAGCAAAACTTACTGGTTGTCTTAGTTGCCTCAGAAACTAAGACAAATAAGTAAATTTGTACTTTATTAAAAAATATTTTTAAAGCTTCTCATTGAAATATTTTCTTTGAAGTCATTAAAACTGATACAGAAATACTTATTCTTCAGACTACAAGTGTTGTTTGTTTGGGTTTTTTGGTTTTTTTTTCCTAATTTACTGCCATATTTATGTTTGTATATTGGTAATGTGACTGGCTCCACTTAAACTAATCACATATTGTTTGCTCATCTTTAGTGCTCCCCAAAAAACTAGCATGCCATTATTTTTATTGATGTACATTATTTTCATTGTTCATAAAGTATGTGAAACTCACTTTCTAATAAAAGAAGGAAAAGGGTCCAAATGACTGACTTGCACTACAAGAAAATAATACTACAGGATTTTAATTCTTCCTGGGGAATTTTCTCCTTATTGTTCACTTCCTTGACAATCCTGAGCAATGACACAGAAATTCAAACTTCTCCTGTAAGTAAAGTAATACTAAATCAATTTACATAATGGTACTTCCCATTCTAAAATTGAGAGGTGAGAAACCTTAGGATGAAGTTCACATTGAATGAATTTATTTTCCAATAAGGTTTATAATTTTAGAATAAAGTTGCATGAAGACATTTCTGTTCAGTATATAAGCTCATTGTAGATCAAACCCTGGTTTCTTACTACATGTCATGAGTTTATTGTGAAAAAAAAGTTGCATTTTGTTAAGATTTCATGTTGGCTTTCAAAGCTTAGATAACTCTTACACTGAAAGTCACTCATTCCTGTGCATTCATGTCTACTTAACAATTAACCAAGAATTACTTTACCAACTGTGTCTAATTTAGTTTTGTGCTTAATTTCTAGGGTTAAATTAAAAACAGATGGCCCCTGAGTGGTAAAATGATCATAAATTAGACTTATATATTGAAATTAACATGAAATATTAAAATGAAACTGAAGTACATTTTTTGCTGTGCCTTGCTTATTATAAAAGTTGGTATGATGGTGCATGTAATTGAGTAATCTTGAGCTACAGATCTGCAGCCCTTAAACTCCATCTGTCCAGAGAGTCACGTCCTATGATGTGGGATATTCTTCCACAAAATTACACAGAATTTTCTGTCCTAATTGCATGCTCCATTAAATAAGACAGGACAAATATTAAGATTTAGAGATCTGCTCAAGGTCACAATGCAGGCGAGGGGAATAGGTCCTATGAATTCAGTGAGATTTAAGCACTCTTTCCTTCTGCACTCTATATGCTTTCATGCTCCCATCTCCCTCAGTTCCACATACAGTTAGCAAAGAGCTGCTTATCTCAGCATGCAAGAACAATCAGACTCCAGGAATTTAATTTAAGAAAAAAAAAGTTTTAATTCTCATTCTTTTTCCCAGAAAGTCTCTTTGAGGGGAAGGTTCCCCTCTGTACTTTCTTCCTAAGATTTTACATGAAAGAGATCTCCTTACTCTACATATACTTCTTATGAACAACAGCTGGGACTTACATGGATAAGAAGAATTGTTTTTATGAACAAGTGAAACTTAAGTAAATATGGAAGCACGGACACAATGTACAAAACGTTCTGCTCATTTAAACCACATTAAAAGCATAATCTATCACAGGTGAGACACATTAATTAATTAACTAATAAGATCTGTAGAGAAGAGGGCTTAAACAATTAAGTTAGCAGTATGAAACTTCTGTCATCATTTTGTAATAAGTGGGCAGCCCATTGATTTTTTTTTTTTTTTCCTGAGGAACATCAAGCACCTTCAAGTGTTTCTGTTTCAGCTCTTCTATTTGGAAGGGCTGAGAAGTACCTTCCATCTCACTCATCTTCATCCTATCCATCCTGCATCTCCTCCTCTGAAACACTAACCACCAAACTATTCTTTAAGAAAGCTGTGCCTGCAAGCACAAAGCAGGGCGCGCACCCAAATCAAGACAAAGTAATTGGAGCTGATTTATTGCTGTCCTCAAGGCTTTTGTTCAAAGGACTCCTGCTGACTGTGGGGATAATAAAATAGCATTAGGCCCCTGGAATCATGCCAGAATTAACCTTCTGACCTCGAGTTCTGCTTGTCCTCCTGCCTGAGCCACACAATAAGAATGTTTTCCTAATAAAAAGTTATTTCCTTTTTATGTGTGCAAACCAATGGCATTGCTGAGCATTATAGTGATGCATCAGCTGTGCAGCAAGAGAAAGCCTGTCACAGCACACAACATCAAGAGGCACTAGTGGACATTTACCCTTGATTATCCTAGATTTCTATGTCAGTCTACACATACCCTTTCTGTTCCCATATGACTGAGTTCTGAGCCACCTTGCCCAGCTGCTTTTCTGTTTGATGTCCCTCCACTAACTTATTCACCACAGATAGAGTGATACTACTTATCTGTCCTCTGCTTTGCAAAAGGATTTCTTCCTCCTTTTCCTCTGTCCAGCAACATGTCAGAGAAAGTGGTGTAGAGTATGCTTGCTCCTTGTGTAGGGTCAGGATAGACCGAGTGAAGAGGTTCAGGGAAGTACCCCATGCCATAGGCCAAGGAAGTATGGGAGGAGAGGGCACCAATGCCACACTCACTAGGCTGCAGCCTCTCCCTGACATCCTACAAGGAGAAGTCTTGTCCATCTCCTAAAATGAGACAGTCTTGGGATTAGGACATTTGCAGTAAAAAGAGTAAGGAAAAAGGGTCCTGCCCCAACCCACAGTTCATAGATACCTCTACAACTTCCATCATAGTAGTATCACCTTATTCAGTCATGTCATGATTCTTCTTTGGTGTCAGCACTGTGTGCATACAGTCTTTAGGATAGTAAGGTGCTTATAGCAAACAGGGGCATCTGAATATGAGTAAAAGAAAATAAGTCTTGCATTTGTTTTTGCAAATGATAAGTAGATGCTATTTGTTTTCCGTTATTTTCCTGGGTTTTCTATATTTCAGAAAAACAGGGGAAAAAATAAAATTGCCCTTTTGCCACAACTCAGCTTCCACCATCCACAGAAGTTTTCTGTTGCACCAATTTCTGCATTTGCCTTTTCTACCAATGTAAATCTAGAAATTTCGGTAACTGATCAGAATTCCTTATGCTGTCTTTAGACATCTTTGCCCTCATTTCTCTTTACATCTGCCTTCATAATAGGAAACCAAAGGGCCTAGCACTAACATAAGCATATTACAGACTGATATGTTGGCTTTGCTCAGCATTTTCCATACACCACACCAGAGGGATGGGAAGCTGAATCTGACCTTCTGAGACCAGGGACCAAATTCCACCAAAAGGAAGCTCGAATTTACAGAAAAACAAAGGCAGACCTATAAGGAAGTGGGAAGCCTATAAAAACTCTAAATTACTGATTTCTCTCCCAAGTCAGCAGTCAACAAAATTGCCTGTCCTGGAAATAATATTTTTTTAAAGCAGAGATGAAGTACACAGAGGATGTTATAATACTTTGTATTCCTGTAATACATCTGAACTCCCTTTCTTATTTAAAAAGATGATGATGCAGCACTGCATATAGTACACCATACTATCATGCATATACTATAACTGTAGATAAAGTTTACTATTGAAAATTTAGGGGGTTGATATATTTAGGTAATCATGAACCTCTGTTGTACTTGAACTATACCTTATCATGTCTGAAGGGATCTTTATGATTACAATTAACTGCTCTGATGAAGAGGAATCACTTTTTTTTTTTTTTTTTTTTAATAAAACCATTATCTAATTATGAAAATCTTCCTAAACTGGGGTTAAATTCACAGAAGCAGACTAAAGAAATAAATCTCACACCCTTCTAGTGAACCTGTCTTGAACATAACACATGTCTCTTTTCTGTGGATTGATACATATTCTTCTGTGAACTTTTACCTGTTTGTTTTGGAAGGAAAGAGGGGAAGGGGGTGGTGGCAGTGACTTTTTGGTTGGCTTTGGCTGTTCTTATGCACATCTCATCCACCTACATCCACCACATAATATGCTACTGTCCAAAGATCGCAAGTTCGAGGCAGATGTGTCTTCTGAGCTTGCTCAAAAGCTCTTTTGGAATGTTCTGTAGTGTCAGAAGTGAGCTCTCATAAAAGGAGACTCCACTGAAATATTAGCAGAGCCTAGGCCTTCTACCTAGATTGAAGACAGCAAAAGTATGGTATCTCCTTGGTAAATCAAGAATCATAGAATAAAAGGAGAGAGAGAAAAAGTTACAGTTTTTCAAATTAGACAAGTCCTTCACTTAGTGAAGAAACTCCAGGCTCTCCAAGAAAGATACAAGTCTGAAGTATCAACAAGAGCTTTGTAAGTATCCTTAAGTAGACTGTGTTGGAAAATAGAAATATTATCTTCTGAAAGCTTTCAAAGATTAGACAATATTTTTTTTTATAGGCATCAGGATAACATTTTAGAAGTATTACAAATAAATGCAAATCCACTAGAAAATGAGAAAAAGAAATCCAAACATTTAAAAATTCTAGGGGAAGGACCAACAAAGTAAGCTGCCTACCTCCAGTGAGGGGTAGCATTGAATACATTCTGAAGACACATGGAGAAATATTTATAGCATTTTAAGCAAGGGAGACAATGACACTGGACAGAAAAAAAGAAGGCTGCCACATCTGTGTATTTTGCCTTGAAAGTGATGCAATTTTTCAAGAAAATGACTGTTTTTATTTAATTCTGTTAAGCTATTACCACTAAAAAGTGTTTATGAAAACCAACATTTATTTGCTATAATATCACTAATACAATATAGTCTGCTAAAGGACGGGTGACAACATGAAGCTTTCAACAAACCAATGCTTTAGTCATGCAGGAAATTTTTTTGCACCATCTAATTTTAGGCAACTTATTCAGGTAGTGAGTGGCATTAGACAAGCTATTCTAGCCTTGGGGCAAGAATCTTCACATCCTAGCACCTAGCCTGAGAAGGACTGATCCTCCCACTTTTTTTTGAGCATGAAGTAACAAGATGGGGTGAAAAAGCTGAGCCCTGTACCAGAGTGCTGTCAGTAGAAAAGGACCCACAGCCACCAGACAGCAGAAGTGCCTGCATCTTAGAAGGTTGCTCTTCCCATGAAAAGTACAATGAGCTATGCATGAGAAGGCATACAGCCACTTGTGCCCCTATCAGCTGGCTGTGATTGGGTGGGCTAGGAAGAGAGCAGTGTTATGTTTTTCAGAGGCTTCAGCTAGAAGCTCTTGTTAGTCAAAGAGAAACCAGAACATAAGGGTGCAGGTCCCAATAAACTCGTCAGCTCCAAGTGGTCTCCAACCACACATCCTTGACAAAGTACTTTTGCTTTCCCATGTACCTATTTAATTTAGGAAGGTAGATGCTCTGAAGGATGCAACTCCCAAACTTCTTCAAAGCAGATATTTCCAGTAGAAAGAAACCAGGTCATGGGTCTTCTGCATGACTGAAGAACTGTGCTGTGGGCTATCAGCATCCCTCCTGGCACCAGAAATGTTTCATTTCCTTCTGAACAACTTCACCACCACAGCAGGAGCGGCTGGCGACTTGCTCCTGCCCTGCTCAGTCTGCCCCTACAAATGCAGCTTGCTCTTCGGCATCTTTCTGCTACCCACAGAAGAAAAGACACAGATTTGAACTCCATCTGTGAGAGACAGACCCAGACCTCAAGCCTTAGGCTATTGGTATGAAATGACAGGCCTCATTGCTGCAGCATGTGAGAGAAAATCATGCTTAGCTCTCTCAGGAAATGGAGAGTACGATTTCAGTTGGGGTTGGGCTCAGGTCTGCAGCAGTAGCCCTAGCTCAGGTGCCTGTGCTGCGGAGAATTTCAGACAAAACTCTGTGCTTGTTGCTTAGCTCTGCCTGCACACCTTCTCAGCATGCAGTTTTAGCTTGACAGACTAAAGAGTGTGGCTTCTGAGGCCATACATGTGTTTCATGTAAAGTACATGCTTAGATATAGCTACATATACATGCAATTTATATGCATACATGCAAGTCAGTACTTGGTTTCCACCCTTAAAACTCTGAATGAAAAAATAAAACCCAATAGAACCATCCCTCTTCGATCCTTCTGGGGACTTCCTGATTTCCACTTCTAAATGTGATAGCAAATCCGATGGTGGAGAAATCTTATCCCACGAGTTTCATGAAAATACATTTGTATTTATGCTTGTATTTGACAATCTGAGGGAAAAACTACCAACACAGCTCTCCATAGAGTATCAGCTAACAGGAACACTGATGGAAGACCCAAACAGTAAGGAAGTCTTAACTGGACTTTGTATCTTATTAGAAGTTGAGAACTCATCTAGAAGTCAAGAATACATTTGAACATAGGTGCTGCTATTTCCCCTGCTTATTCGAGGTTGCGCTGCAGAGGTGTACAGCAAGCCCTGCTCACTCTGCAGGAAGCTCTTTGGCCTGCCTAGGTCTTGGATCACATGCCAGAGCTCAACTTGACCCTAGTTACTAGGTCTTGCACTGGAGGACTTATTGCCAAGGGACTATTCATGGTTCCAGATGTAAAGCCATAATTGTACCCATTCTTCAACATGAAAAAGACTCAGTATAGCCTTTATCTACCACAGCAACGTAAATGACATGGAACAATTCAGAATAATTGGATGTTTGAAAGCCTGAATCATGTAAGGACAGTCTTAATGAAAACTCTGTGTACCAATATTTTACACCTGAAATGTGTGAACATGACTCTTAATACATGAATCTCCATAAATATTAAGATTATTCTAAATGCATTCATCATGCAATGCATCTATCATTTGTGCAAAGCTTAAAGGTGAAGTGCTTTTCAAGATCCTCTTCGTTCACCAAAATTAGACTTTGATTTTGTTCTGATTTCTCTGATGCACACATCCTTCCTTCTCCTGTAGTTGTCACAAAAAAAAAAAAAAATTCCTTGTCAAACCTAAATAACTCATGTAACACAGAGAGCAATCACTGCAGAATAATGAATCTTGCAAATTCATCCTTTGATAAAAAGTAATAATAAGAAGCAAGTATCCCATATTGTTAAGTGTATACATATGCAGACAAGAGTGTTTTTTTTTTTTTTCATTTTTCCTGGTGAAACTGTAAGTTTAATTAGTAATTTTTGTATTTTCTGTAATTTACCAGAAAACCTAGTACACATTTTCTTCTCACTCTTTTATGAGAATATCCAAATAACAGATCTTTGCTAAAAATCAGGGATAGAGTTGTATTTTTTACACAAAATATACAGAAAAGCCTTTACCTGCTGTTTTTAAATGAGATGATTTTGACTGTAAAGCACAAGACTTAAGTGCTTCTTTATCTGAAAATAAGTGTGGGAAACCTCGGCTGGTCCAAGGGATGGGAATGTAAGCAGATAACCGTGTATCCCTGAAGAGGCTGGGAACTCCTGAGAACAGTGGAGTAAACAAGATAAGGAACTGTCAGAAGAAACTGTCAGACCACCAGAAGGAACACAAAGGAAATTTCTTGAAGTTACAGGAGAGAGAAAAGGTTGTCCAATCATGAACTGTTGATCCTTGACAAAACCATTCATATATAGACACATATGTTTAAGAAAAGGTATAAAAAGGCTTGTTAGAACAATAAAAGTGGTCTTCTTGCTCACAAGCTTCTGTGTCGTGTCTGTCTCAACAATGACAAATAAGACTGATTTTGGCACACAAAAATTTCAAACCTAGATCCAAAAAGCAGATGTCTACATCTGTTGAAAAAGCGTAGGTAAGTTTCCTAAAATGAAAGAGTTACTACGAAAGAGTAACTATGCCAGAGCTGTTTCAACTCCCAGTAAGTCCCACTAAGGCATTTGTGAGGCATAATCACAGATCTGATGGATCACTTTTCTGTCTGTTTCTTTCCACTGACTCTAAAGGTTGGTTAGTGTGAATGCAATAAGCTCTGGTATAAATATCTACACCGAAGGCAGCAAAAAATATATAAAAACAAAAATTCTGGAACTAGCCCTTTCCCAGCTCCTGCTTGCCTCTAGATTATGTTTTCTGAGTGGTCTGTATCGTATGAACACAAGAAAACACTTTTTTACTATGAGGGTCATCAAGCACTTGCACAGGTTGCTCAGAGAAGTAGTGGTATCTCCATTCTTGAAGACAGTTAAAACCTGACTAGATTCAGTCCCGGGCAACCTACTTTAGCTGACCTTGCTAGAGCATGGGGGTTGGACCTAGGTGATCTAAAGAGGCTTCTTCCAATTTAAACCATCTACTGGTTCTGGGTTCCTCTTCCAAGAGCAGTCATATGGAAAAGAGAGATTTAGGGTGTAACGAGTTAGAAGTGCTCTGTGACATATCAATGCCAGTGCTGTGTGCCTAGGAAAGACTGGGTGGTTGAGAAGCATTCATGATGGGGAAGCAGACTGTGAGACTGTGAGGAGGGAGGCTGAGAGTTGAGTGAGTTTTCTGTCTGCAGTATGAATGGGGCAAGCAGGAGGTATGCTGTGCGGTGCAGGGATTTGGGAAGGAAGAGATGATGCAGTGTGGCTTCTGCTTGTTTACTTATGGAATAGCACTGCACTGTGAGTGCTCTATAATAAGAGGGGTAGAGGAATACAGCTGGCAACAAGCTTTCATGTGGATCTGGAAGTATTTTGGGACGTTCAGCAAGGAAAATTGCTCCGGCCTATGACCAACTGGAAGAGTATAGGGTCTGTGCTGTCTACACCTTGAGTGAGGATCTACCCTGTGAGCTCAGACTGTGTATTTAAGTTGAACTGTATAATGACATCTTTTTATGATTGAAGGGGAGAAGTCTAGCCTTCTAAAAATAGACATGCTCCAGATGGAGAGAAGGACAGGGCAGGAACTGCAACTGGCCTAGCATCTGTCATTGCACCTGGGGCTCACTCCAAAATCCTGTTTTCATCATTTTCTCCTCTTTGAAAATCCTTTAAAGAGGAGCCCACAGGATGAGACAATCCTGGAAAGGAGGCACAAGTCTATGAAGAAGCATTGCATTGCATGGCATGCATGAATGGACCAGCAGCTGCATTCATGAGATTTAGGCAAGGGTTGTCTGAATCAGAGGGTTGGACCTGGACATCAAAGCCAGTCCGGCTGGCTTCACCAGGATCTGTATCCAGTGAGTGGTAGGACAAACTGGGTCACATGAGTGGGACCAGAGCTGCTATACTACTTTTTCCTTTCAAATCTGTACTTACATACAAAAGATTCACTCTTGCCTTATTTGCTCATCCTTTCCTCTTTCACCTATCACACTGCAAAGTTTGGAGGAAGAGGATAGATATAATGTTGCTTCCATGTACCAATTCACTGTGTATAAATGAATTAGATGAGAACTGCCTGAAGTACCTTATAAATAATGATAAGTAGAATCTTAAATAGCTCATCTGACAAAGTGCACATAGATATATTCGAAATACTCATGGGTGAATGAATAATACGATCTGCTTGACATCTTAAAAATGGTGTGTTGGGTCTGTGCTCTCTAATGCATGCAAAATCCTTTGGGGCCATTGATGGAAAAAAGAGATCAAGAAAGTGAAAGAGCTTGTATATGAGAAAGTGTCTCGAACTTCTGAACAAAGGCATTCAATAGTTATACAGAAATGCTACACTGTTCAAGACTTTCACCCATGCTGAGAGAGAAATGTTGCCAAGTTGCTCTCTGGTGTTAAATGGGTTGCACACAGTAGATGAAAGAAACGAATAATTCAAAGGAACACTTGTGGGTTGCACAGAAGTTTGCTTTAAATGTCATCTTCTCTAATAAAAATGCAAATATAAAGCTAATTCAGTTACATGAGCACTCAATAAACCTTAGTAAGAGCAAAACAAGTGTGTTGGGTAATTCTTCTAGTAGGTTATAGTCACATCTGATTCCTTCACTAATGTTCCTTTTAGGAGCCACTGGCTTGTATCATTTGAAAAGGTCACAGTTTATATGCCAAATGGTTCTGTACTGTTCCAAGTCTAGTTTCAAACCAATGAATGGCTTAGTGACCTCTGGGAGCTGTAGTCTTTATAATGTGTGTCTTGTTATAACATTTTCCACGTGATGTACAATTAAATAAATAACAAAGTCAGCAAATCCTTGAGAGAGAACAGTTCATCTCACCTAACTTTAGTCATCCAAGTTAGTCATCAGAGCTCTCTGTGTAGTTCATTGCATTCTCTTGGGTAGTTCCTGAAGGTGATTCATCTTATCCTGAAATAAGCAACAAAGAGAGGTGAGATGAATTGTCTTTTGGAGGTGCTCATCCCTCTCCATCAGCTAAAGAGAAAGGTAACATAACTCCCTTAGGGTATCTTGGGTGATTAAGATTTCTAGTCACTTTTAGCTGTCCATCTGCTCAATGAGATACTATGATTTGTATGCAAAACAGCTTTTAGAAATCCTGTTTCTTTACCTTTACTTCATCAGTAACAAATGCTCTAATATATGGGCAGTCCATATATGCACACATATATATGTATAAATGTTCATATTCATGCTTATATGTATGTTTAAAGGATAAGTCAAGATATAATGCTTTATACTTCTTGGGTATTCTGCTATTCTTTGCTCTCATTTTTTGAGACTGAATAGTGATCTCCGTCAATCAATTTCAATTACAACAGCTGTCAATTACTCTTCTGTGAACCTGAAGATAAAATATTTTTTTTCTTAACTTTCAGAAATTTACAGGGAGAATGAACAAGTTTAATATTTCCACAGCTTCTAATCCCAGAAGAGCATCTTGATACTTCAGCTGAATTGAAAGGCATAATACCAGGCTGAGCACCAAGGATAAGGGGGAGAGAACTGAAGAATTTTATTAGCTGAACTGCTAATTCACAGTGATTTTCCTTTAAATCTTATTTGTCTAGCTCTTCATAAGTAATGTTAGTGTGTGTTCAGAAAAAAAGCTTACTGATAATCATCAAGTTTGGGCTTGATAACTCATAGAAAACTACAAGAAAGACTTTTTTACATCAGACGTCAGCTGTGTAACAACTTTGTTAATGACTGTTACGTGAAAGGGAAGGGGG